>NC_035439.2:96054382-96331260 GCF_002127325.2 Helianthus annuus | reverse complement strand
CTCAGCAGTAGATACCTGAGGAGCAGTGGTTGCTGCTAAAATTCTGCTCAGGTACCCCTGCTTGTGTTTTGCAAGGTGCTAACATTCGTGAAAAAGTTTCAGATGTTAGGCAGTTTATTGCAGTTATTTCACCTTGGTTTATTAGAGCAAATCATCCTTACTGAATTTCTTTTGAAAATAATAGCTTAAAAACCTTGGGAATAGTAAGAATGATTTGCTTTCAACATTATTAACCAAAATCTTTAAAGATTTCCCGAGAATAATTATAATTTTCTTCTTGAAGAAATTGCATATCCCAGATTTTGAATCTTTATATGGATCTCATTAAAAGAAGTGGTTTTGTTTGAAACACATAGAAGGAGGGTATGAAATAGAAATCGTTGTGCAGGAGGAAAATAACCTTTTTCTAAGGTTAGTTTCTTCATCATTGAGGCTTCATACCATCTTTCAATGAAATCAATGTACAACTCGTTTTTAGTGAAGGAAGTTTTACCTGCCTGGTCATCGAGTTGAAAGACTTCGGAGATGGATTGTGGTGTAATGTGGACAGCTTTACCCTTTATGGAAGATTGGATTGCAGTTGCAATGTCTCCTTGTTTTTCAAGGGTTGCATTCTTCCAAAATTCCCTTTGGGTTGCCAAGTAGATGGGTGCGTCGGCGGTGAGCAAAGTTTTGTACTTTGATTTTGCCATGATGGTGATAATGGAATCAAAAACATCTGTGGTTCCTTGTTTTGTGAGAAGA
Organism: Helianthus annuus; assembly: GCF_002127325.2. NCBI lineage: Eukaryota > Viridiplantae > Streptophyta > Magnoliopsida > Asterales > Asteraceae > Helianthus > Helianthus annuus. Next base: position 96,330,516 of record NC_035439.2, on the reverse strand, counting down.
CCCAGGAGATTGTGAGATTTTTTGAATGGAATTTCAGTGGTAGTTGCCTTTTGAGAGGCTGTTTTCGATGATTTTGATGAGGGTTTTGCAGAAAGCTTCGATTTTGTCATTTTTGAAACGAAACGATCGAAGAAATTTGTGAGAAATGAGAAGAAAAACTGCTTTGAGAAGAGAATTTTTAAGAATTCAGTTCGACAGTAAAACCCTGTTTTGATGGTGAGTGGGGATGTTATAGGAAAGAGAATGAATGCTGACGTGGCAGCCGTTACAAAAGGTCTGACTGCTATGTACTGCCCACGTGACAACCACTGGTGAAAATGAAGGACAGTACTTTTGGTGAAAGAAACTGATGAAAGCAGTGGAAAGGGGGCAGTGGATGATTTTCACTATCAGTGGATAGCATATCAGTGGATAAGACACTGCTTTTGAACAACAGTGGTTATCAAGGAAAGAGAGAACAGAGGTTGCCTTTCAGCAGTGGGCAGACTTTTTGAAGTAGAGCAGACTTTTGAACAATCAGTGGTTATGGCAGACTTTTAAGGATTTTAATGAAATCTTCATTTTTAAGCTATTTTTAAGGATGGATTTTTGATTTTCTGAAAACATTTTGTTGCTTTTATTCATAGAAAAACAAGATGTTGCTTGTTATTCCATATTTAGCATCCCAATCCTAGAGACCAAGCTTTCAAAAGTGGCTGTATCAAGTGCTTTTGTGAGCACATCTGCCAGCTGGTCTTTAGTTGGGACATGATGTAGAGAAATCAAACCTTTTTCATAGCAATCCCTCACAAAGTGATGTCTGATGTCGATGTGCTTTGTGGTAGAATGGGAAACTAGATTTTTGATGATATTTTCTGCTGCCTGGCTGTCCAACATGAGTGGTGTCTTTAAGGCAGTGATACCAAAATCCAGTAACTGATTTTGAAGCCACAGGAGTTGGGCTGTACAGCTTGCAGCAGCAATGTATTCAGCCTCAACAGTGGATGTTGAAACTGCTGCTTGCTTTTTGCTTTGCCAGGATACTAAGCAATCACCTAGAAACTGGCACCCTCCTGAAGTGGACTTCCTTGTGGTGTGACATCCAGCAAAGTCACTGTCTGAAAAACCTGAAAGCTTGATATTCCCATTAGCTGGATACCAGATACCAAGTGTGGGAGCACCTTTTATGTATCTGAGAATCCTTTTTACAGCAATGAGATTTGATTTTCTGGGAGCTGATTGACTTCTTGCACAGACACATGTTGCAAACATGATGTCTGGTCTAGATGCAGTTAGGTACAATAAAGACCCAATCATGCTTCTATAGAGTGTTTGGTCAATCAGCTCATCTTTTTCATCAAACATGACCAGCTTATTTGTGGCCATGGGTTGCTGCATGGTTTACAATCATTCATATCAAATTTGGTTAAAAGTTCTTTAGCATATTTGCTTTGATGAATGAAAGTTCCATTTTGCAATTGCTGTACTTGGAGACCAAGAAAGCATTGCAGCTCACCCATTGCACTCATTTCAAACTCAGCTGTCATGAGTTCTCTAAACTCTTCACACATTTTTGGTACATGTGCTTCCAAAAATAATGCCATCCACATAAATTTGGACAATCATTAAATCTTTCCCTCTCCATTTAAGAAACAGTGTTTTATCAATGGTACCTCTTTTGAACCATTTGAGAGTAGAAAGTTGGAAAGAGTTTCATACCAGGCTCTAGGTGCTTGTTTCAGGCCATACAAGGCTTTGTTTAGCCTGTAGACATGATCAGGATAAAATGGATCCTCAAAACCTGGAGGTTGACATACATATACCTCTTCTTGCAATGTACCATAGAGGAAAGCACTTTTGATATCCATCTGAAACACCTTCATGTTGTGGTTGACAGCAAAGGCCAGGAACAGTCTGATAGCTTCCAATCTTGCAACAGGGGCGAATGTTTCATCATAATCAATCCCCTCTTCCTGTCTGTAACCTTGAACCACAAGCCTGACTTTGTTCTTGACAACAATGCCCCTTTCATCTGTTTTGTTCTTGAAGACCCACTTTGTGCCAATGGGACTAACCTCTTTTGGCAGTGGTACAAGCTCCCATACTTGTTGTCTCTTAAACTGTTGGAGCTCCTCTTGCATGGCTTCTACCCAGCTGTTGTCTTTTAGTGCCTCTTGGTACTTGACTGGCTGATGAAGTGATAGAAAACCAGCAAAAAGACAAATGTTTTGGGTTTGGCTTCTTGTGAGCACCCCTTCGTTGATGTTGCCGATGATTTGATCAGGTGGATGAGATCTCAAGAAGATTAAATCTCCTTGGTATGGTATGATGGCATTTGTTGGTGAAGGCTGTAAATGTGTATCATCTGAGCTAACCAATGCTGATGACTTTGATGACTCAGCAGTGGCTTCAAAAGGTGGTGGAATGGGTGGTAATGGAGTGGACCACTGCTGACTTTTATCCACTGTTTGAGGACTTTTGTCAGCAGTGTTTGAGGATGTGGAAGCAGTGGTGAAAGGGCTACTTTGGTCAACAACTGTTGATGTAGCAGTGGTTGAGCTTTGACAGATGTTTTGAACAACTGATGCTTTTCCCTTTGTGGCAGACCTTTGAGGGATGATGACTTCATACCCATAGTCTGGTGTTGTATCCTCTAATGGACCTGCACTGTTAGTCTTGACAGCAGTATTTTCAAAAGTGAATTTTTCAAGATCAAACAGTTCAGCAGGATTTGCTGGGATTTTCATTGATGAAAGTTCATTGAACTTTACATCCAAAGTCTCCTCCACTACCTTGGTCCGTGCATTGAACACTTTGTAGGACTTGGCAGTGGTTGAGTATCCCAGAAAATAACCACAATCAATTTTGGCTGCAAATTTTGAAATGGAATCTTTTAAGTTCAAAATAAAGCATGGGCAGCCAAACACCTTGAAGTATGAGATCAGTGGTTTGATTTTATACAGAATTTCATAGGCAGTCTTTTTGTGCCTGGGGTTTATTAAAACTCTATTCTGGACATAGCAAGCAGTGTTTACTGCCTCTGCCCAGAAAGTTAATGGCAAACCTGAATCTGCAAGCATGGTTCTGGCAGCCTCAATCAAAGTTCTGTTCTTTCTTTCAACAACCCCATTTTGCTCTGGTGTTCTAGGGATGTTGTACTGCCTTACAATCCCTTTCTTCACACAGAAGGCATCCAACTCCCTATTTTTAAATTTTGTGCCATTGTCACTCCTAAAGCTTTTCACTGGAAGGTCAAATTGCTTTTCAACCTGTGTCACAAAGTCTTGCAAAATGCCTGCAGTTTCATCTTTAGAGTGCAAAAAGAAAGTCCATGTAAACCTAGAAAAGTCATCAACTATAACCAAACAATATCTTTTCTTTTTAAGGCTCATGACTTGAACTGGGCCAAACAAATCCATGTGTAGCATTTGCAAACACTGGGTTGTTTTGGACTCTTCAATGGACTTGTGGGAACTTTTATGCTGTTTTCCTTTTAAACAGGAAATGCAATGTTCAGGACATGAAAACAATTTTTGTGGTAGGCCTCTCACCAAACCATTTTTTGAAATTTCTATTATTGTCTTAAGATTTGCGTGCCCCAATCTTTTGTGCCAAAGTTCTGTCTCTTTGTTAGAGGCAGCTGAGAACAGACAGGCATCAGCTCTGGGACACTCTTTTGACATGTCAACAACATAAACATTGCCACTTCTTTGAGCAACAACTTTAGTTTGACCATTTTTTATTATTGCTTCAATCTTTTTGACTATTTCTGGTCCAACAATCCTACAACAATCTTTTGTGAAGAATGACCCAAACCCTTTGTCACTCATTTGGGATACACTCAGAAGGTTGAATTTTAGATTGTCTGTTAGATTGACATTTTCAAATTTTACATTGCCAGATTGCACTGTTCCAGACCCCAAAACCTTTCCTTTACTATTATTTCCAAAGGATATATTACCCCCACCATGGATTTTAAAGTCTTTGAGGAGGGCTTTACATCCTGTCATGTGCCTGGAGCCTCCACTATCTACATACCAAAGACTATCAAAGCATGCAGAAGCTCCCTACACATGAAGTAAAAGGATTAGTTCATTAAGGACTCCAAAGCCAATAGGGCTTTGGATGGAGTCTCAACAGTGTTTGGTATGGATGCAGTGTGATGGATAGTGGTTAAGTCAGGGGTTTGGACAGTTTTAGTACTGTTCCTTGCTAACCACTGTTGAGGGTCTTGCCCAATCACCTGCTGGTAACCGAAAGGATGCCTATTCACTCTGTGTTTAGAGGGCTTTTTGTAGACCTCATAAACATGTGGAATCCTTTGGTAGGACTGTTTTTCCTTGCCTTTTCTGAACTGATTGGCAGGAGGTGCATCAGTAACCTGAACATCTCTTTTAACAGATGTTTGGTTCAGCTGTTTTGTGACAGCTGTTTGAACTGGCACAAACAGTGGTTGTTTCTTTGTGAATTTGACAGATGGTGATGCTGATGGACTCAATGATGTTTTAGCAAGGTACTCATTCTTTTTGATGTCAAAGTTTTTGAGATACACACATGCTTGAGTTTTGTGGTTTGTTTTTCTACAAACAATGCAGCTTTCAGCTGAAACTATGACACTTGTTTTGTTTATATCATAAGCTTTTAGGTGGAAACAATCTTTTGTTAGATGGTTCCTTTTCTCACAAAATTCACAAAACAGGTTATCAATTTTTCTTTCTTCTTCCTCTTTTCAGACTCCTTTGCAACAGAGGTTTTAACCACTGCTGGAATGTCCTTAAGAGGAATGACTTTAGCTTTTGGAGCTTTTACACCATCAGTTGATGTAAAGTCCATTGGCTTGAAATTCTCAAGAATATCACACTCATCAGACCATCTTGGTTTAGATTGATGATTTTCAATCTCCTCAAAAGTAGAGGGGCCCATTGGTCTGTCAAGTGTGATTTTGTTACCAAGTTTGTCAGTGATTTTCACTTCTTGGCCATTCTTGTTTGTGGGGATGTACTCAGCAGTTACATCAGTGGTTGAAATAGATTTTTCAAAAGCAGTGTTTTCATCATCATGTTTTCTATAACCAACCCCAAATTTCACATTGCTCTTTATCTGTTTCTCAAGCATAACCTCATACCCTTTGCATGATTCCACCCATTTCTCACATGTGATCTGGGTGGATTCTAACTCCTTTTTGCAAACTTGGTATTTTTCTACCATAGTTTGGAGTTGGGTTTTGGTTATGCTTTGCTCTTCTTTCATGCTGCTAATCTCTTTCTCTTTTTCAGCCAATTTGTTTTTAAGTTCTTTTAAAGATCTTTCAAATTTGACTTCATCAGTTAAGATTTTGTTCCTAAGGTTTTCATTCACCTCTTTGATGTTAGCAAAAGCAATAATGCAATTGTCAGAACATAGTTTTTCTAGAACTTGAGGTGATACCTTGGCAGCAGCCATCATTGCACAATCACACTGAGTATTCTCTTCATCACCAGCTCTCTCTTCTTCTTCACCTGCCTTTTCTTCTTTCTTATCTTCTTCAGACCATAGATCTGTCAGTGGTTCAATCAGGGTACCTGAACTTTCTTCCAACAGTACTTCATCAGCCACAGCAGTAACCACTGCTTCAATCACCTCATCCACTGTTTCAGAGACCAGCTGTTTCTCTTCAGATTCAACACCCTCCTGAATTGACTCTAATGCCATCAAACAAAATTCATCATGAGAAGAAACATTAGAAGCATAGAGTGCAAAGTTTTCATCACTGAGGTCTTCAGGCATACTGCTCCAGTCAACAAACTCTTGAGTAAAGAAACTTTGTTGATCTGGTTGTGTTGCTACTGGAGCAGTGGTTTGTGGTGCAGGTTGCACTTGTGCCTGAGGAGCAGGTGTTTGAACATATTGAATCTGTGGAGCAGCTGTTTGGACATAATGCACTGGCACAGGAGCAACAGCATAGTGAGCAGTGTTCACATGTGCTGCTGGGGCATATTGGGCATAGTGCATAGTGTTTTGATTTTGAGGTCTAGGATTTGAACTAGGGTGAGTGATTATGGGACCAGTTGTTTGACTCCTACACTCTCTAGCAAAGTGTCCTAACCTGTTACACTTATAGCACTTGATTTTCGATTTATCCAACCCAACCCTTAGATTCCCATGCAACCCTGGGAATTTTCGCCCTGTTCTTTTATAAAACTTGCTAGTTCTAACACTTAGCAAGGCCAGTTGATGCAAGATGTCCATTTCCTCTAGATCAGTGGGGTCAAAATGCTGTAAATCATTTAGTTCAAAGCTTAAATTTTCTGACATCTGGTTTTCATTTGCAGTGAATGCATAACCTGTAGAGTGAGGATCAGGGTTGTTAAAATTTGCACCAGCAGTTATGTCAATGAAGTGATCATAACCCTGATCCTTACCACTACCACCAGATTCTTCTTGACCAAGAAGAGCAGTGTTACCAAATGAATAATCATCAACGGTTTTCCCTGACTCTTGTATCTTCCTTTTCTGGTTCAACTCCCTTTCGTAGGTCAGGAGTCGACCATGGAGTTGGGTCAAGGTCAGATCCTTGAATTCAGGTGAGTTTCGGGTGACAAACGCTATTGTGTCCCATTTATCTGGCAGTGACCTGAGGAACCTGCTGTTTTGAGTTGAGTTTGTAAAAGTGGTTTTAACAAGCCTCAGTTCACTGATGAGACAACTGAACCGCTCAAATTGTTGCGTCAGTGATTCACCTTTAACATGACAAAATGTTTCATACTGTTAGTTCAGGATTTCCCTATTGTTTTCTATGACCTCTTCGGTACCTCCAAACTGTTCCTTAAGTGCGTCCCACAACTCTTTGGCATTGTCACAATGTAACAATCCAGCATATATTTCGTTGGGCAGCGCTGATGCTATGATACTAAATGCTTTAGCATCTAGTTCAAACTTTTGATAATCCGTTTCAGTATAATTTTCAACGGGTTTTGGAACTTGTTTTTTAGCATCTTCAGCGCTTGGCACTGTAGGAACATGAGGACCAAAAATGACAGACTTCCAACAACCTGTGCTTTGTTGAGCGAGGATGTGATCCCTCCTCCTCTGCCAGATGTTGTACTCATTTCTTTTTAGCATAGGTGGTTTAAAGAGAGAACCAATGTTGTTTTTATCGTCCTGAGATTGTGACGTCATTCTTGTTGTTTTACAGGTACTGAGAAATCAACTTTAGTGGTGATTAATCCTTACTCTGTTTTTCAACGACGAACAAACGATCAGTATCAACTGTTTTGAGCTGAACTATTTACGTCAAAATGATTGTTAAATCAAATTTGACTGTCCAAGCTCTGATACCAATTGTTGGATCTGAGTTTCTTTTTGATTGTATTTTGTGTTTGAAGTTAAGATGAAAATGGATAAGTTGTGCAGCAGAATTAAAATGAAAACAAACTTTGCATACAATCAAATGAGAGTAATACTTTAATCAAACATCTTTTACACTATGAACCGAATGATTGAATTTAATTTCAACAACGATTACAAAGATAGATGTATGAATGCAAACTCCCCCTCAGCCCGAGCTCAGTAGTTTGTTCGTGCAAAGAAGACGAATGATGTAAAGAGCTAATAGAACAGTACAAAGTACTGAACTATTTATAGGCACTTGCAAACTACTGAGCATCTTTGCTGACGTCACCATGAAAGTGACATCTAACCTCCTAACAAACTCTAACCTCTGATCTATACAGACACTGCTTGTGCTAACTACTGCTAATACATTCTATTACAAAACAGACTTTAGAACGGCTGCTGCAACCTTCTACTGCTGTGAACCCAGCAGCACTTGTCCGGATCAGCAGTGCTTGACTCAAGGCAGTAGATTGAATCAGCAGGACTTTAGTCTTCCATCAGATCTTTAGTTGAGCAGCAGTTATGAGTCAGCAGTTTGGTAAGATCAGCAGATAGGAGGTCATCAGTAGTTGTAATCACTTTCAAGGGGAGGATTTGTACATCAGCATCTGCTTATTCAGAATCCACTGTTCTGATCCAGTTTTGGCTTTAATTATCTGTTCCTCTGATAGGGTTCAATCCCAACAGAAACTATGTTTCTTGGCTAAACACTTTAAACTACTTAGGTTATGATGAACAATTGATTAAAGTTTGGATTTTTATTGGATGTTAATGTGTTTATGGCTTTATCTTGAAAAGTAGCTAATTTTGGTTCTTTGATTTGATGTGTATGCATATTTAATCTTGTTCTTTGAATAATTTTTATCCCTTGTGTTGCTAGTTGAATGTCTTTCAAATAATAGTTACATGCTAGGTCAATTACTGTGTATTTTTGGGGCATAATTGTAATTTGGATAGGGTTAAGGGAGTCTAGTCAACCGGTAGTATTAACAACCTTTTAGAGTTTCATAGGTGTCTTCCCGAGAAGAGCGGGGTCCTGCTCGGTTTCTCTGAGGGTTTAGCATTTAAAAATCTCGGTTCCATAACACATTAGCATCTGATAGAAACCCTCACAATAACAATTGGGATTCCAACCTAGGTAGTTATTCGCCGTCACTGAATTCAATCCTAGTCTAAGTAATGTTTTAGTTTGTTTCCTTTAGTTGATTAATTTTATTTTAATTGCAATTTAGGATATTTAGAAACCCCCCTCCCCCTCAAAATATAAAATCAATTTGGTTGTGTCAGCTTGTCAAGTCTATAGTGTCTAGTGTACGTAATCAGTGGAGTCTCGTGGGTTCGATACTCGGACTCACTTAGGCTATACTACATTGATCGGTTTACTTGCCGGTTGGGTGATCTAGGTTTAGAGACTCTTAATTATAAATTTAAAACTTAGAGAGTCTAATTTAGGGTTTAATTTAGTTAATTTAATTAGACCACTTTTAGCACGTCAGAAGGTAATAGGTGTCTATTTTGAGTGTCAATGTTAGTGTGGAGCACGACTAACCTATAGATGTGGGCATATCTACACAAATAAAATAGCAAGTACCATTTAACCTACTAAAAATATCATAAGATCATAAAACATTACATAGCTTGAATCTGAAAAATAAATAGAATTTAAAAAAAGAAACAAAGGATGTGTACGCAAGAATTATTTGATCACTTAGTAGAGAGGAAAACAAACAAACAAACAAACTCAATAAAATTCTCACTCATAGGAGAGGTATTGATAGGGTATGAGGAGGATGAGAGCAAACTCTTCCTCTACCCCTAAAAGAAAAAAAACTGGAGCTCATTTCAACATGTCATTATTTTTTTTAAAGTAATCAGAATTTTAAGATGAGAATTCAATCTCGGTGTTCCTTGTGAACAGATTTGACACCATGATTTTCTCTTAATTGGTTGGTTAATGTTATTAATCTTTTTTCAGAAATGTTGATGATACTAAAGTTTGTTCTTTCAAGATGACAAGTTTTTGTTTCAAAATTAAATTATATTAAAGAAATGAGTGGGTTGAATGACTTGATCTTCTATTTTTTCAAACAAAACACAATAGAGCTATATAGAAAAACTTTTTCTGAAATTTGGAGGCACCAAGTCTTGTGAATGCCCTAGGCAATGGCCTAGTTTCATTAAACTATAGGTCCAATCCTGAGTCCATCACCTTTGTCTTTGATCATGTCGAGGTACAAGGATAAAATCCAAGACATTTCAAATGCATGCTGGAAAGAACACAAGATTATATCAGATCCAACGAAGATCAATTGCAATAGCCAATATAGATTAATCATACTCATCAACAAATCTCACATTTTCATCCTAAAAAAACATAAAATATGAGCATCTGAATCTTCTGAACCATCTTGATAATCCCTTATATTTAAAATATATAGTTAGTTGATAAGTAACTGTAAACAAGGTGGTGGTGGAGTGGTAAGGGAGATACTTGGTGTTCTAAGGGACCCAAATTCGATTCCTGACCTCCCCATTATTTTCTGCGGCACCTGGTGATTATGGGAGACTAGGCGAAATGGTGAAGATCGCTAGTTCGATCCTTGAACTGAGCGGGTTTTGCCTCACCGCACTGTCGTCCCTCCGGGCGAGTGTTTACGAGCTTCGGCCCTAGGTGAGGGTTTTCAACGGTTCGGAGGCGAGTGTATCCCGATGTGGTGAATTTCGCCAGTAACCTATTTGGAGAACTCGTTGGCCATTAAAAAATGTTGATAAGTAACTAATTATATATTAAAAGCGGTGGAGTGGTTGGGTAAAGACTTGGTGTTCCTTGTGACCCAGCTTCGATTCTCACTCTCCCCATTATTTTCTGTGGCATCCAGGTGAAGGACGAATACGGGTGACGCTGGTTCGTCTTGGATGGGAGGCGAGGTTTTACCGATTATTACACTGTGTGCCTTCGGACGGGTGGAGGTCGGGTTTCCGCGCATCTGGGAGAGCCAAGGACTAGCAAAGGTCGAGTAGTTGACCTTGACCACTGCGCACGGTGTCACGGTGGTTAGCACGTCGTTACTTGTCGTTAAAAAAAAAACCATTAATAAGGATGGAACATTCCCATGTAATCCTAGCTGCTGTTGTGATGCATATTTGGGAAAAGCTTATGGAAGTCAACACTGTAGTATTCTAATAGTTGCAACTGGAGTATTCTAATAGTTGCAAGACTTTACATCTTCAAACAACTAAAAAAATTCAATGTAAAAGTTAAATAATGTGCAACTAAAAAAAATTCAATGTAAAAGATAAATAATGTGCAAAAAGAAACAGGAATGTTACATTAATTTCACCTTATTAACAAAAATATCCCAAAATAATTGTCCAACAATTGGAGTCTCCCAGTTTTATATATATATATATATATATATATATATATATATATATATATATATATATATATATATATATATATATGGGATCGCTAAAATGAAAACCACCTCTAGTTGTAAAAACCATAAGAACCACTTTCTAGCCTTTAGATTAACAAGATGGATGGATGAGATTAAAAGTAACAAAAATTAATATTAAATGATTTTTTGTCTTATTATGTCTTTAATATTATAATCCAAAAGGTTAATTTGGTAAAATAACTCTATTTTGTCTTTTTGTCTTTATTGTTTTTTATTAGTTTTTTTGTATTATTATATTACTTTTTATTTTTTAAACATAACTTTTTTATTAAAAACATTTTAAAATTCAGATTTTTTTAAAAGTTTTTTTATACTTTTTACAAATTAAGTTTTACGTTAAACTTTTTACGTTTTACGTTTTTTTGACGTGCCGTTTTTACGCCGGGTTTTTTTAAGTGTCGTTATTTTTTACGCGCCAATTTTTTAACGCCGTTGTTTTACGCGCCGTTTTTAACTCCGTTCTTACAACGCACCGTTTTTTCGCGCCAATTTTTTAACGCCGTTTTTTACGCGCCAATTTTTTAACACCGTTTTTTAACGCCGTTTTTTCGCGCCAATTTTTTAACGCTGTTTTTTACGCGACAATTTTTCAACGCCGTTTTTTACCGCCGTTTTTTACGTAAAACGTTTTTAACACGTTTTTTACGCGCCGTTTTTTCGACGTTTTTTAACGCGCCGTTTTTTTACGTGTCGTTTTTTCAAGGGTCGTTTTTTTAACGCGCCGTTTTTTACGCACGGCTTTTTCACGTTTTTTTAACGCGCCGTTTTTTAACGCGCCAATTTTTTAACGCCGGTTTTTTCCGTCAACGTTTTTTTACGTTTTACGTCCCGGTTTTTTACGTCAACGTTTTTTTGCATTTTACGCACCGGTTTTTTACATTAACGTTTTTTTACGTTTTACGCGCCGGTTTTTACGTTAACGTTATTTACGTTTTACACACCGGTTTTTTACGTCAACGTTTTTTTACGTTTTACGCACCGTTTTTTTTTGCGTTTTACGCACCGGTTTTTTTGCGTTTTACACGCCGGTTTTCTTACGTTTTACGCACCGGTTTTTTTACGTTTTACGCACCGGTTTTTTTACATTTTACGCACCGGTTTTTTACGTCAACGTTTTTTTACTTTTTATATTTTTAAATTTTACGTTTTATGTAAAACTTTTTACGTTTTAAGTTTTACGTTAAACTTTTTACGTTTTACTTTTTTAAGTTTTACGGTACACTTTTTACGTTTTACGTAAAAGTTTACGGTTGAACTTTTTTCCACAAAAACGTTTTTACGTTTTTACATTAACGTTTTACGCACCGGTTTTTTGCGTTTTTTCGTTTTACGTTTTTACATAACGTTTTTTACGTTTTAGTAAAAAAAATTTACGTTTTACCTAAAACTTTTTACTTTTTACGTTAAAAAGTTTACGGTTTACGTCAAAAAGTTTACGGTTTATTTTTTTTTTTTTTACAAAAACTTTTTTAGGAAAAAACAAACGCACCCAGAAATCGCAAACTCGGTGAAGCGTCTCGGAGGCCTAAAAAAAACCCAACAAACAAAATATTTTACGTAAAACTTTTTACGTTTTACTTTTTATGTTAAAAAATTTACGTTTTACGTAAAATTTTTATGTTTTACGTTTTACATGAAATTTTTACGTAAAACTTTTTACGTTTTTACGTTTTACGTTAAAACGAACGCACCCATAAATCGCAAAACAAATGCACCCAGAAATCGCAAACTCGGTAGGTGTCTCAGATAGGTTGTTATCGTCATCGACGCCTCAACTTTTTTAAGTTTTACGTTTTACGTTTTTACGGAAAACGGACAGAGTTTCCTCTGTTTTTGGAATAAGCCGACAACTCAAGTTCACGTTGTCTTTTCAAAACACAACAATTTTCAACAATATAAACACAATATATAAAATTTCTAGCAAAATGCCAAACGTAACAAGTCACTAAACTATCGTTTCGAGCTCGGTGCGCGTTAACTAAATAAAACTCAACAATTTTTACCGAATCTTCGTGTCGTTTTGTCGAACCGCGTCGACTGACTTTGACTTCCGTTTTGACCACAGTTGACCAGATTGACTTCCGTTTTGACCACAGTTGACCAGAACTCGAACTTGTTGAACCGAATGTTGACTGAGTCGACTCGAACAGAATCAAATCATCTTTTTTTTTTTTGAACGGCCAACAAAGAGTTTCATTAAACTATGGATCCAACAGACTGTTGGAACCAGAAGTTACATACACCAGATAATTATAGTCTCATACTCGAAAGATCAAAATTACACCAAGCCTCCCACGACAAATCCTTGACTTTCGCTCTATTCCTAAGCCAAAGATGACTGAGCACTTTTATTTCTTCCACCAAACTTGCAAAGTGCGCCTGCTTACTGTTGAAAATCAAATCGTTGCGACTTCTCCAAATGCACCAAAAGTTTTTTTTTTTTCGAGTAACAGTTATCCATGCACATGTGCATATGTATCATTACTTCAACAAATTCGGTAATATATTATCAGGAATAGACAATTGCACTTTAATTTACAATACCATTAGTAATACACTACTTTTTACATTACCAATATTCAAAATGCACATGTGCATAATTAGGTATAACCATGATATAACGTGTTTTGGTATAAAAAGTTTGTGATTTTGAATGGAGAAGTAGACCCATATACATGTTTTTTGGTTAGTTATATCTAGTGGTTGATGGTTTGGTTATAGTTGTCAATTTTTTATGTAATATGTTGATTGGATGGTATAAATGGTGTTTACATACATGTAATAAAGTGAAAATATTGTTAATGGTATTGTATTATGGATGGTAGGAGGTAATGGTATTGTATTATGGATGGTAGGAGGTAATGGTAGTGTATTATGGATGGTATGATAGATGAAAAGGAAAGTGTATTCAAAGTGGTGTACCAAAACACCTTATTTCATGTTGATACATATAATGCACATGTGCATTTCTAATATTGGTAATGTAAAAAGTAGTGTATTACATATGGTAGTGTAAATGAAAGTGCAATTGTCTAATATATGTAATGAATTACGGAATTTGTCAAAGAAATGACAGAAATGCACATGTGCATGCTTGTGTATTATGGATGGAATGATAGATGAAAGAGAAAGTAGTGTACCAAAACACCTTATTTCCTGTTGATACATATAGATGCACATGTGCATTTCTAACATTGGTAATGTAAAAGATAGTGTATTACACGTAGTAGTGTAAATGAAAGTGCAATTGACTATTATTTGTAATGAATTACGGAATTTGACAAAGAAACGACACATATGCACATGTGCATGGATAACTGTTACTCGAAATTTTTTTTTTTTTGAAATTTTTTTTTATTTTTTTTATTAACAAAATATAGCGATTTTTTCAAAAAAAAAAATAGTAAAAAAATAAAAAAAAATTTTTTGGGTGTTTTTTAGATTTTTTTAGGTATTACTGTTTGTGATATATATATGTATATATATATAGGACAAAGATCCGTTAGGAACCACCCTTTATTGCGAGAACCGCGAGAACCAGTGTGAACACAAACAGTAATACCTAAAAAAATCTAAAAAACACCCAAATTTTTTTTTATTTTTTTACTATTTTTTATATAAAAATCGCTACTTTTAGTATCCAAAAAAAAATTTTTTTTTTAAAAAAAAATTTTTTTTTTGGCTACTAAAAGTAGCGATTTGAACATAAAAAATAGTAAAAAAATAAAAAAAAATTTAGATTTTTTTTGATTTTTTTTTTGATTTTTTTAGATTTTTTAGGTTTTTTGGGGGGTTTAGTTTTTAGCATTTTAGCTGGGGGGGGGGGGGTTTAGGTTTTTGGGGGGGTGGGGGAGGGGGGTTTAGGTTTTGGGGGGGGGGGGGTGGGGTGGGGGGGTTAGGTTTTTTGAGGGTTTTAGTTTTTAGCATTTAGCTTTGGGGGGGGGGGGGTTAGGTTTTTTTTTGGGGGGGGGGGGGTTAGGTTTTTTTTTTGGGGGGGGGGGGGGGGGTTGGGGGGTTTAGGTTTTTGGGGGGTGGGGGGGTGGGGGTTAGGTTTTTTTTAGGCTTTTTTTAGGTTTTTTTAGCTATTTTACCTTGTGTTCACATTGGTTCTCGCGGTTCTCGCAATAAAGGTGGTTCTCGCATGAACCTTACCCTATATATATATATATATATATATATATATATATATATATATATATATATATATATATATATATATATATATATATATATATATATATATATATATATATATATATATATAGGGTCAGGATTTAGAGAAAACAGTGAGAAGTGTGAGAACGGAGAGAACGGTTATGGATCGTCAGATTAAAACAATCTATGGACTAGATGACGCGGTGGCGTTTTCGTAAATAACATAACTTTTATTGCTATGGTGCACTTCATTAAGGGTAAAAAAGTCTTTTGACTTCTCTACACAAAACGCCATCTCATGAAATAAAACGCCATTAAAATTACCGCCTTAACCTACAATAGCACACACCATCCTAATCCAAAAACGTCATTAGATATAAAACGCCAAACTTAATTATAATAAAATTCCGCCTAAAAACTGCCAAAAAACATCCTATATATACAACATCTCAGACCTTCCATTAAAACACATAAAAACCCAAACGCCATATTTAATATATACCATCCGTCTTAGAAACGCCAAAATACCCAAACATCAAATATCCTCTGAACCAAAACGTTTATTTGAAATTCAGTTTGGTTGTCGGTAAGGTTTCGCTCAATGTAATGGACAAAATCCTTAAGTGAGGATATTGTCCATTTCATTTTGTAAAATCTTATTGACTTTATCCTCAACTTCCATCCAATTTATAACGCCAAAACATACAAAAACACTATTGAGGTTTGTTGTCAATAAAGTTTAGTTGTATGGTGTGGACAACATTGTCAGACATCTTTCTTAACCGAGGATTAACAATGTTGTCCATTATCATACAGAAAAACATTATTGATTTAGCATGATCAAATTTAGAGTTATAAGGTGTTTTATTTGGTGCGTTATTTTTCTCGGTAAAATGCCAAAAAGTTAAAAAATCAAACATCGTTCATTGGAAATTCAAAGATTGTTGGCTGAAGGGTGTAAACTCAATCACATTTTGCTGCATGAGATGGACAAATATTCATGAAAAAGAGGCTGATTTTAGACTTTGTGCTTCCACATGGCAACAAAAAAAACTACTTCAAAAACCAAAAATCAAAATAAATCATACGAAAGTCGAAACAGCCAGTGAAGATGCTTCAAAAGAAGAAAGAGACTGGTGACAGTGAAGATTTGGAAGATCAGTTGTTTATATATATATATATATATATATATATATATATATACATATATATATATTAATTTTCTTTTTCAGTTGATTGTTATATAATAACAACGCCATATGTAATAAAAACGCCACACAGCCAAATGCTTGTCAAAACGCTATCATGCCATAAAACGCCCTAAAAACTACCAAACTATAATAAATTTACTTTGAACAAGTATTATAAAAAACCCAAAAAATAAAAAAAAAAATAAAAACCAAACTTGAAAATGTAACTAGAAACAGTAACTACAAAACACTAAAACTGAAGAGACGGAAAATTTATTATATTAGAATCTAAAACGCCAAACTTGAAAGATGGGACGTATTACAGAATTCGGAGATAAAGCTTATAAAAAAACAATAATTACAAACAGTAACTGAAACGACGAATACTTTATTATAATAATGCACCGCCTAACCTACTCGCCAAAAAGACACCCTATAAAATGATACGTCTCAGCAACTTCCATTTGATCAAACCAGCCAAAAAAACAAACGCCAATACTACTAAATACCACTCACAGTAAAACGCCAAAAAATTAGAAAAATCAAAGATGGCTAATATGCTTTCTTGGATATTCAGTATTGTTTGCGTGAAGTTTCACTGAACGGATTGTTAGGTGAGGGGAGTAACTCAGTAAGATTTTGCTGCATGAGATGGAAAATCTTCAAGAAAAAGATATTGATGACAATCATATGTCATTTTGTGTTCTTTGTTCTTGAAGAAGGCTTGGATGAGGAGAAGAGATCAATGACACTGAAGAGTGGAATGATTATAAAGATGAAGATCAAGTTGAAGAACAAAGCGAAAAACCCACCCACACGTCATAGATATATGTCCCCAAATATCCACAAAAGCCACTTCAACAGACGAGCAGACAAAATAATCAAACCGATGGGTTTGTTAAGTTTTACATAAAATGCCATATATTTGGTGACAATTCTTGTAGTATTAAAGAAGAGAGAGACTGATGACAGTGAAGATTGTGAAGAGAGATCCGATTATGATTTTTAATTTATTCTTTTCGCTTCTATTTTTTCCCTGTGGTTGTAATATAATTTTACAATTCTAAAACGCCAAGATACCACAAACGACAAAATGTATATAAAAAATAATAGAAGAATGGGCCATCTTATCTAAAACGCCTTGAAAAACGTCATTCAGAGAGATATTCTGACCCCTTGGGGGTTCCAATGGCATACGATTTGAAAAACGCCATAAATGCCAAAATGTTAATACAATGAAACCATTAAAACGCCATATAATTATTGAATTTGGTTAACGCCAAAAAATATTAAACCCCAAAAATAAATCAATATTGTGAAAAGCGGAATTGGAAAAACGGAAGGTAAAAATGCCAAAAAAGCCCATATGCCCTAATTATATCGTGCGCCACGTGTTGGACCACGATGCGTTCTCACCGTTCTCACACTTTTGGGTGTTTTCTCCAGATCCCATTTCTATATATGTGTGTGTGTGTGTGTATGTTCAAATGTGAACTTCTCCAAAGTGAACTGTGTGAACTGATATGGGCCCTTGATTTTTATGATCTTGAGATTTAAATGAGTGGCATGATGGTAATTATTTTGTTAAGTTTTACCATTTATTAAATACAAAAAGGGTATATGTGTAATTTCCATACTAACTTGATTGCATAAATCCCGTTTCTCTCTCATAGATCATCGTATTCAAAATAAAACCCTAGACAACACATAGTTGTAGCTGCACAAACTCTTCTGGCCTTCTCCCCCCATCCCTCGAATCTCCGGCCACCGGTGATGATTCCGGCGCGGTTATTCTGGCTGGCGTTATCTTAAACCCCCTCTTGTTCCATCCTCTGTTACGTCACACAACAAAACACCCTGCCCCCATCTCTTCTCTCACTGCTCTCTCACTCTGTGCCTCTAGATAACCGCCGGCCACTACTCTTGGTGGCGGCGTCCAAAGAAATAGCACACACCTCCCGATCAAACCCTAACCCAACCTATTCCTCTAATCTATTCACTCACTCTCCCCCTAGGGTTTTGGATTCCTCAACAATTTGTCAATCTCACAAAAGCTTCGATGACGGAAGCAACCGGATGGATGACGAAAGCCCTAGCCGGTGGAACGAGGTGATTCGGCGGAATGTTAGGAGTGTGATTAAGTGGTCTGATGATTATGTCAGGAAGAACATTGTTCAGGTGGAGAGTGGTAAGGTGAAGAAGGACGGTGAGGTTGTGTTGGATGGAGATGAGGTTTGGGATTGGGAGCGGTGGAAGAAGCATTTTTTATGAGGTGGATGAAAAGGAGCGGATTGTGTTGTTGTAGCAAGTATTGTACTGAGTTTTTTGTTCAATTTTTTGATTTTGCTATGTTTTTAATGCGATGCACACATGTGTATTCTGATTTTGCTATGTTTTTAATGCGATGTAGACATGTGTATTCTGATTTCGCTCTGTTTATAATGCGATGTATACACGTGTATAGCGTCTGTTTTTGTGATATCTCAGAATTTTTTGTGTATTGAATGTGTAAAGTTATTGACGTACATTTGTAAATTATGCAAAGTATTAGTTGTTGAGTTTTTTTGTTCAATTTTTTGATTTTGCTCTATTTTTAATGCGATGTACACATGTGTATAGCATCTGTTTTGTGATATCTCAGAATTTTTTGTGTATTGAATGTGTAAAATTGTTGATGTACACTTGTGAATTATGCAAAGTATTAGTTGCTGAACTTTTTGTGCTATTATAGGAGATGGCGTTAACGAGAAAATGGAGATGGAAGGTCGATAGGGATGATTCACGTATGAGGTCGATAAGGATGATTGACGTATGTTTGTTTGCTTGGTCGATAAGGATGATTCAGCTTACAACGTGGCGAAGTACACATGTGTATATCGTTGAAAAATGAAGGTTACGTGGATCTTAAAAATCAAAATTTGAATTCTGGTGATGAAATCTGAAAGTTACTGTTGATCTTAAAAATTGAAATTGAAATCTGGTGATTTAATGTTTGTTTTGATAATTATTATCTTAAAAAATAAAAAATATTGTGGATAATGAATTTAAAATAGGAAAGATGTAACTTAATTCAATTATTAAAATAATTATTTAAATCTATTTTTTATATAATTACAGTCCTACCCTTAATAACTAAAAAGGAAATCAAGGGTCCAGATCAGTTCACACAGTTCACTCTTGGGAAGTTGTTCACTCTAGAACCCTACCCTATACATGGGGATGGATCATGAGAAAACTAGTTTAAATGAGAAAGCAAAAAAACTAACTAAAGAAACCAAAAAAACATACCAATGTTTTTTTTTACAAATTTTTATAAAAAATCTCCATTTTTTATATATAAAAGAATTTCAAAAATGTTTTTTAGGCTTTTTTAGTTAGTTTTCTAGTTTTCTCATTTATATGTAGTTTTCTCATGATCCTCTCCCCCTATATATACATATATATACATATATACATATATATACATATATACATATATATATATATATATATAGTTAGGTTAATGTACAAGAGCCCTTATCCTACATTACGTACGCGATCATCTCAGCCGTCAGATCTTCATCCCACATTGAAATCGCATGTTGTTTTTTGTAACCATTTCGCATGTTGGTTTTTTAACTTGCGATTTCATCAAAATTACCACATGCGAAATTGATACAAAAAACCAACATGCGATTTTATCAAAATTATAACATTAGAAATTGTTACAAAAAACCAACATGCGATTTCTTCAAAATTATCACAAGCGATTTCATCCATGCTATTTTATAACATGTGATTTCACATCGCGTATGTAGCGTACGTTAAGCCATTTTGTAAAATACACTTTTTTAAATATATAAATAGCATGGATGAAATCGCATGTGATAATTTTGATGAAATCACATGTTGGTTTTTTGTAACAATTTCGCATGTGATAATTTTGATGAAATTGTATGTTCATTTTTGTAACAATTTTGCATGTGGTAATTTTGATGAAATCACATGTAAAAAAACCAACATGCAAAATTGTTACAAAAAACCAACATGCGAAATTGTTATAAAAAACCAACATGCAATTTCAATGTGGGATGAAGATTTGACGGCTGAGATAATCGCGTACGTAATGTAGGATAAGTATGTGTGTGTGTCTATATATATATATATATAGGAGAAGGATCCGTTAGGAACCACCCTTTATTGCGAGAACCGCGAGAACCAATGTGAACACAACCAAAAATACCTAAAAATAGCTAAAAAAACACACAATTTTTTTTTTTTGCTACTAAAATTAGCGATTTTAATGTAAAAAATATTAAAAAAAAATTGTGTGTTTTTTTTATTTTATTAGAATTTTTTAGGTTTTTTGGGGTTTAGTTTTTAGCATTTTAGCTTGGGGGTGGGGGTGGGGGACGGGGGTTTAGGTTTTTTTTTTTGGGGGGGGGGTGGGGGGGTTAGGTTTTTTGGGGTGTTTAGGTTTTTTTTTTGGGGGGGGGGTTAGGTTTTTTTAGCTATTTTAGGTTGTGTTCACATTGGTTCTCGCATGAACCTTACCCTATATATATATATATATATATATATATATATATATATATATATATATATATATATATATAGGGGAGGGTTATCTTGAGAACGCTAAATATTGCGAGAACCGTGAGAACGAATGAGAAAACCAATAAAAACCGATTTTTTAATACAAACCTCATTCTAATTAAAATGCAACATCAAATAAGAATTCACAACATCAAATAATTCATTTCTCCTCTCAAAGTCACTCTTTTTAGATTTTTTTACACATGTGTAAATATAACAGATTTACACATGTGTAAATCGCAAACTTACACATGTGTAAATTTTCTTTCTTTACGAATTCACGTAAATTTAAACGTGTAAATTTAATTTCTAACATGGTATTCGAATAATAATGATAAGTGTAAAAAGAAATTTCGAATTTGAATTGTTTTTGACCAAGTTCTCGTGGTTTTTTCATTTGTTCTCACGGTTCTCGCGATATTTAGCGTTCTCATTTAAACTCTCCCCTATATATATAAATATATATATATATATAATGTAAGTATCTATGAAAAAACCCATTTAATATAGAAAACTTGGCAAACCTGAATTGTGTGGTCAAGATTGATCCACATCATATCTTTAAACACATGTTAAAAGGGCAAATTAGTCATTTGTTCAAGCCATCATTTCACCCTCTTCCCCATCCCATCAAGTCATTTATTACCCATCATCCCATCACTTTTTTAACCCAAACAATATATACAGAACTTGCATCTCTTTCTTCCTTCTTTATCCCCCATTCCTTTCTTCTTCAAAAACCCTATGTAACACACCGCTTTTTCATAACTTTCCTTAATTAGAAAGCTCGTCTTGTATTTCTTTTTTTAGAAACTTGTAATTCTTGTTATCGTATTTCGTTTCATTCAAGACTTCGATCGTAATAAAAAAAATATTACTTAACTATTTCATAGGAATTATACTTCGTTTATTTTTTTTATTATTTTTTTTTCATGCTTGAACATTTGATCCTTATACACATTTGATACATACTCTTACTTTGTAAACACATGCGCGTCTTACAATCAATACGTGATTCTAGATACCCTATACGTGCAAACACTTGAGTGTACGTTCATAATGCACAACCTATACTTTACTTTATACAAATATGTTTAACTTACATGTCTTTGGGTAAATTAATCACTTATATTTACAATCTAAAATCTCATGCTAAATAAAATATGTAATCACATAGTAATAATATACATATTATATAACATTATACAATATACATATTGTCATATAATAAAAAATTAAAAAAAAAACTAAAAAAATATATGAACAAA
The DNA here is from genome assembly GCF_002127325.2 of Helianthus annuus. Lineage (NCBI taxonomy): Eukaryota > Viridiplantae > Streptophyta > Magnoliopsida > Asterales > Asteraceae > Helianthus > Helianthus annuus. Next base: position 96,308,514 of record NC_035439.2, on the reverse strand, counting down.
GAGGCCATGTGGCCGACCTCTGTGCACAGCCCCAAAGAAATACATGGATCATTTAATTGATCCAATATTCACATTAAATTTTATATACTAAAATATCATAAGTGGGTTGGTATTTAAAAAAAAAAGAACTAGGAATCGATATGGTCAAGGGAAAATAAGGGTAGCTGGTTCGGCCAGCTTTCATACGCAAAAGGCTGATCCATAGCCTTAAAATTTTCAGCCATTCATTGGCCCAATTTGGTTTGTGTTTTAATGGTTTTAACCCCTAACTAACTATCTTTAATGCACAACCACCCACCCTAATCCTTCCCTATATATACCAAGCCATTCCCAAGCTCATACCACTTTACAAACTCATCCAAATCACTCTCAAATCACCAAAAACGCAGCTGCAAACACAAGTTCGGACAGAAGCATACATCTTCACGAAAATGAGCATAACTTCTTCATTTCTTGTCCGATTTAGTCCATTCTTTTTCCTATGTGCTTGGATTGACCTTAGCTTCGATTCCAAGGGGGTTTTCACAGTAAATAAGTCCCTGGAACTCCGGCAAAAAGGCTCCAAAGTTCACTGTTCATTTCTGATTTCATCTAATCTTTACTAAACTTGTTCGACTTGAGTCTAACTCATCTCAAACCTATGTCCTTATGCTTATAACCACTTCTATGGTTAGTTAGGCTTAAAAACAAGGTTGAGACAGAGGTTAAACCTCATATACATTCTGTTTTGGTTAGGGTATTTAACCCACAAGTAATGTTTAAGTCCAAGACTTGATGTAGGTGTGATTATGGACTAACTTGGGTTGTCCAACATAAAATCCCCACATTACTTGATGATTTCTATTAGAGTAGTTGTTTCTTATTCTTGTATTGATATTAGTTCATGACCCTCCTTGTATGTTTTTACATCAAGTGTAGTGGTGAACCATAAGAGGTACCTAAATGGAAGCTTGTTCTTCCTACCTCCTACATGAATTCTATGACACAATAGAGGTACCTAAATGAAGATTTATCTTCTACCTCATGCTTGATTATTGGACTACATAATACATATAATACTTATACATATATTTACTATTCGAACCCTTGATGGTGGACTTGTGTTCATTCGTCAAAGTATTAGAATACATCATCCAAGACATATGACTTGTTACGATTCTAATGAGTATACTACTCATGAAAACATTAACCCTTGAGGTTTCATAGTGTCAAGAACAAGTACTTGATGTTAAAGGATGATTACTTTCGAATACATATATTCTTGTGTTTTAACTTCCTAAATTCCTAAGCGAACATATTCAACCTTCTAACCTCATCAACTTCGTCACATTGGATAATCGGAAAACATATGCAAATTTGTGAGTATACTCGCAACCCCCTTTTTATGTTTGCCACTTTTTGGGGTGTAACATGTTTTACTATTAAACTACACTTAAACTTATTCTTTATGCAATGCACAAAACAATCCTTATACATGAATACTATGTTATGATACTTGATGCTTACGTGGACCATACTTATGTGATATGTTTTAGTCATTAGCTCTCACGAGCCTCCCTTCGACATGTATAGCGCTATAGGAGTAACGCACCGCCCCCCTTAAACTTGGGTCATGTTGAATTAATTAAACTTTCTTGCGTAAACAGAGGTTGGCTAGAAATATTGCATGCCACGATAGGTTGATCTCGTATAAACTAAGTTGCCATGTGGATTCGTTTTAAACTTTTATACTTATACTTATGCTTAAACTTGTATACTCGCCTTTGCTTTTGCATTGAACTTTATTTTAAACATGTTACAGGTTGAGGATGATGATGCTATGAAATGAAGTAGTGTTGATGCCTAGATACACATATAGACGTATAGGTTTAATTGTTGTATCAATTTTGATTTTGTTGTATTGTATTTCCTTTGAACTTGACGTTATTTGATTTCTTTGTAATGTTGACAAATGAATTATGAAATGAAATCGGTTTATTAAATATTGTCACAAATAGCGTTATGAAGTTTCTTGCAATCTTCACACTTCGTCTCATCCCGATGTTTCCGCCATTGGTTGGGGTGTGACAGATTGGTATCAGAGCCATAACTATAGGGAATTAGGTAGAATTGCCATGATTTTTACCTAGTCTATAGTTCTAGAGCTTTATTCTTATGTTTTGCTTGAACCACTTGCATGATACTTTATTTGCTCCTTATTTATTTTCTTTTGGCCTTTTAAACATATATATCACTTTTGTGTTAATACTTGCTTTATTATTTGTTAATACTTGTATTATTCCATCCTTTATGTGCTATCCTTGAAATGTCTTTTACGTATTATTTCTTAAGATGCTTATTGTGCTTATACTTGTTATTATTATTTTGAATATACATCTTTTTACTCGCTTATACAAAAATCAAAACCACTCGTAATACACAAACGAGAGAACTTCACCAAAATAGGCGTGAAACCCACAATTTGGTGAACAAGTCTCCATCTATTTTTCCTTTTTACATGAAATTCACCATCAAGATAGGAGTGAAATCCTCACCTTGATGGAGAAATTCAAATTTCAAATTCTAGTGGACCCTCGTCAAAGTGTTGAAATTTAATTTTGACCCGACGAGTACCAACCACACTTAGGATACGAAATCGTCAAGTTAGGGGTGAAACCCGCACCTTGTCGACTAGTTCCACTCCTTGATTTTCTTTTTTTCATAAATCCCGCCAAGTCTCGAAATTTCGATTGATTTGGGACATGTAGTAACCGGAAGGGTAATTACCGTTAACCGACTTGTCGGCGAGAGTATTTTACCTATTAGGCCAAAGTATGCTCCTCAAATTTAAAAGACTTTTCGACCACTTTGGTTAGTCAAAGTTCCGCTTTGGAACCATCCAAAATTTTAATCAAGCATGTGTTTCTATTATTTATCTTATACGATGCAATCTTTCAAATTCAAATTTACTTTCAATATTTACTTCTCACGCACACAACATCTTTAATCTTTTCATACATTTATATATATGCATGGTTTCATATAATTTTATTCATATTCCTTGTAACAACAAATGGAGACATATCATCGAGATAGGAGTGATTTCCTTACCTTGACGATTAACTCCACTCCCTCTTTCTTTAAAACGACCTCACCAACGAGTTAGGGGTGATTCCTTTACCTAGGTGATCGTTACCAAAACGTCCCTTCAAAATAACTTATTATGCAAACTCGATCATATTTTATACATAAATTGTTTATCATTAACCAAATCCCTACTTATGCGATTTTCAAAATTATTATTTTATCAAACGTATTCTTTATTTCATTATACATTTCACATAGATCATATGCACGAGATTCTTAATCATGTCTTAAACGTTTTACTACACGAATTTCCAAACCTTACGAAATGCTACCTATCAATTTAATCGGTCTAATGAATCTCTTGCCCATGAACTTCACATCCGATTTATTAACTAAAACACGTTCACATTATATCATCAAACTAGAGACTTCCACTCTTAATCGAAATCAAACTAACCTTCTCAATTACTTATAGGATCTCATAGATGTGATATGATCGTTTTACCAAATACCCTTTTCAACATCAACAAATCATTTGTTAAAACTTTTAACAATCACTAAGTCTTTTTGCTAAATTCTTTTATAAGGATCCTCGTTTTCACAAGAACCTCCTAAATTCATAATTTCTTGTTTGATAAGATGAACTTACTTTTTATCGAAAACCTTTTTCCTACACCAATTTACAAAACACGTGGACAAGAAGACTTCATGGGAACCGACCATCCTCGAATTACATAAACTCTTTTAAACAAAAGTAGCATTCCGTTCATTACCAAATACTTTATGCATAACTAATGAGTACGTTATGTCCCCTTACATATGCAAACTATGTTCTACCTTTCAAACCAAGCTCAATCTAATTTGGATTCTATAAACTCAACGTTTCGTTTAAACAACTATACATGCATATCATCTTACACGTTTTAGTCGTTGCATCGCAACAAATTCAATTATATCATTCGTATTTACATACTCAACCTTTTGAGTACTTTTACATACTTAAGTTTGTCATGTTTTCAATTAATACGATATACGCAATCACTAGTATTCATACTCACACTCATACTTATAACAATGTATTTTACGCTTATACTTATAATCATATTCATACTTATATTCATATGTTTCATGTTTTACTTATACTCCTACATTTCATGCTTATCTATATATGCCTACGTTTCATGCTCATACATATACTCACACTACACGTACGTCTTATGTTGATACTCATACTTACGTGCATATTCATACTTAAACTTAAACTTATGCTCATACTTTCGTCCATACTCATGATTCATACAATCGTACCCGTACGCGAGCGTAATCTGAGGGATTTGCTTGCGTGGGTCCCATACATACTTAAGCATGGAATTGCTTACATACTATATTCTTATACGTACACATTCTTATTCTTTTTATGTATACCCTGATTCATACACAACTAGTACAAGCTATGCAAATCATGCGACGATCAAAATAATCGCGGGTGCACAGGGATTATAGTGATAGGCGTATGAGAACCATAGAGTGTACTACAGTGTATGGTAAGACACGGAACGTAACCTGACACCGAATACGAGACAGACGTGACATGGTCAAAACATGGTGGATACGCCGCTGGTACTTCCTATATATAAGTGTTTTCACCATGTTACCAAATTTCGTAAAACGTGCCATGAGAAATTCAGTGTTTTGCAGACCTTTTGGTCCTAATACAAACTTCACACAACTCACAAACGCATTATATCCGATTATCCATGACGAGACTTCATTCTTAGCACGCTACTTTCGTCTATCCAATACATATGCCATTCTTATGCTTGCATTCGTTTATTAAGAATCAATCGTTCAATTCCATATACGCAACTATACGTTTCCAATTATGTTTGGTACCTCAAATCATTTTAGACAAACGAACTCCTTTGCAAACCTATCTTGTCATTCTTCAAAATTTCATACTTTTTACGTTTCAAAACTTTCAAGTCTCAATTCTTAATAATCACCTTTTGCCACTTTGAAGTCTTCCTCTTGAATAAATTTGGGGACGAAATTTCCTAAAGGAGGGGAGACTGTAACACTCCGCTTTTTCATAACTTTCCTTAATTAGAAAGCTCGTCTTGTATTTCTTTTTTTTAGAAACTTGTACTTCTTGTAATCGTATTTCGTTTCATTCAAGACTTCGATCGTAATAAAAAAAATATTACTTAACTATTTCATAGGAATTATACTTCGTTTATTTTTATTATTATTTTTTTTTCATGCTTGAACATTTGATCCTTATACACATTTGATACATACTCTTACTTTGTAAACACATGCGCGACTTACAATCAATACGTGATTCTAGATGCCCTATACGTGCAAACACTTGAGTGTACGTTCATAATGCACAACCTATACTTTACTTTATACAAATATGTTTAACTTACATGTCTTTGGGTAAATTAATCACTTATATTTACAATCTAAAATCTCATGCTAAATAAAATATGTAATCACATAGTAATAATATACATATTATATAACATTATACAATATACATATTGTCATATAATAAAAAAATAAAATAAAACTAAAAAAAATATATGAACAAAGAGGCCATGTGGCCGACCTCTGTGCACAGCCCCAAAGAAATACATGGATAATTTAATTGATCCAATATTCACATTAAATTTTATATACTAAAATATCATAAGTGGGTTTGTATTAAAAAAAAAAGAACTAGGAATCGATATGGTCAAGGGAAAATAAGGGTAGCTGGTTCGGCCAGCTTTCATACGCAAAAGGCTGATCCACAGCCTTAAAATTTTCAGCCATTCATTGGCCCAATTTGGTTTGTGTTTTAATGGTTTTAACCCCTAACTAACTATCTTTAATGCAAAACCACCCACCCTAATCCTTCCCTATATATACCAAGCCATTCCCAAGCTCATACCACTTTACAAACTCATCCAAATCACTCTCAAATCACCAAAAACGCAGCTGCAAACACAAGTTCGGACAGAAACATACATCTTCACGAAAATGAGCATAACTTCTTCATTTCTTGTCCGATTTAGTCCATTCTTTTTCCTATGTGCTTGGATTGACCTTAGCTTCGATTCCATGGGGTTTTCACAGTAAATAAGTCCCTGGAACTCCGGCAAAAAGGCTCCAAAGTTCACTGTTCATTTCTGATTTCATCTAATCTTTACTAAACTTGTTCGACTTGAGTCTAACTCATCTCAAACCTATGTCCTTATGCTTATAACCACTTCTATGGTTAGTTAGGCTTAAAAACAAGGTTGAGACATTCAAAATCAGAGGTTAAACCTCATATACATTCTATTTTGGTTAGGGTATTTAACCCACAAGTAATGTTTAAGTCCAAGACTTGATGTAGGTGTGATTATGGACTAACTTGGGTTGTCCAACATAAAATCCCCACATTACTTGATGATTTCTATTAGAGTAGTTGTTTCTTATTCTTGTATTGATATTAGTTCATGACCCTCTTTGTATGTTTTTACATCAAGTGTAGTGGTGAACCATAAGAGGTACCTAAATGGAAGCTTGTTCTTCCTACCTCCTACATGAATTCTATGACACAATAGAGGTACCTAAATGAAGATTTATCTTATACCTCATGCTTGATTATTGGACTACATAATACATATAATACTTATACATATATTTACTATTCGAACCCTTGATGGTGGACTTGTGTTCATTCGTCAAAGTATTAGAATACATCATCCAAGACATAAGACTTGTTACGATTCTAATGAGTATACTACTCATGAAAACATTAACCCTTGAGGTTTCATAGTGTCAAGAACAAGTACTTGATGTTAAAGGATGATTACTTTCGAATACATATATTCTTGTGTTTTAACATCCTAAATTCCTAAGCGAACATATTCAACCTTCTAACCTGATCAACTTCGTCACATTGGATAATCGGAAAACATATGCAAATTTGTGAGTATACTCGCAACCCCCTTTTTATGTTTGCCACTTTTTGGGGTGTAACATGTTTTACTATTAAACTACACTTAAACTTATTCTTTATGCAATGCACAAAACAATCCTTATACATGAATACTATGTTATGATACTTGATGCTTACGTGGACCATACTTATGTGATATGTTTTAGTCATTAGCTCTCACGAGCCTCCCTTCGACATGTATAGCGCTATAGGAGTAACGCACCGCCCCCCTTAAACTTGGGTCATGTTGAATTAATTAAACTTTCTTGCGTAAACAGAGGTTGGCTAGAAATATTGCATGCCACGATAGGTTGATCTCGTATAAACTAAGTTGCCATGTGGATTCGTTTTAAACTTTTATACTTATACTTATGCTTAAACTTGTATACTCGCCTTTGCTTTCGCATTGAACTTTATTTTATACATGTTACAGGTTGAGGATGATGATGCTATGAAATGAAGTAGTGTTGATGCCTAGATACACATATAGACGTATAGGTTTAATTGTTGTATCAATTTTGATTATGTTGTATTGTATTTCCTTTGAACTTGACGTTATTTGATTTCTTTGTAATGTTGACAAATGAATTATGAAATGAAATCGGTTTATTAAATATTGTCACAAATAGCGTTATGAAGTCTCTTGCAATCTTCACACTTCGTCTCATCCCGATGTTTCCGCCATTGGTTGGGGTGTGACACCCTAATTCCTTTGGTTTCTCCCATCTTTCATGGCTGATTTTCAGGCATCAATCCATCACCTTTTTAGTCAATACCCAACCCCACATTTTAAACCCCCATTTTCTTTCTACCTCAACTGTTTCTCTCTCAACATTCAAAACCCCAAAACCCACCGGAGAAGAAGAAGAAAGCACTGCAGATCCAAACATTGTCGACGGTCATTTGAGCACAAAATTGTACGGCGATCATTGGAGAAACAAGAAAAAACGACGGTGCTTTTCGTTTGGAGGAAAACCCTAGATATGAGAGCCACATTTTCAGTTGTTATCATCCGGTAAATGTCACCGGAAATGGAAGAAATCAAGAAGCAAGTGTAGAACCAAGTAAGTTTCCTCTGTTTTTCCGATAAATGTCGCCGGAAATGTAGTTATTACGGTTTTTTTCGGATGATTGACGGAACAGACAACCATCTGTCTCATCGGTCGTCGATCGGTAGGTGTTTAGCTTCGAATGTCTCGTGTTTTTGCGACTTTTAATCTGATACAAAATTGTTAGTTGTGTTGAATGAGAGTAGAAATATGTGTCTTCTTGTTCATAACTAATGTTGTGATTTTTTTATAAGATTTCAAGTAGGATCCCATGACAATTGTTATGTGCTTAATTGGTTTATTAGAGAGTTGGTTTTATAAAAGTTAGGATTGAGATGTTCACTTGGCTGAGATAATGTTGAATTCGAGTTTTGTTATATGCTAAGGATGTTGACTTAATATTCTAGGGGACAAAAGCTTGTTTGATGAACTGTTGGTTTGTTTGCTTTTTTGTTTGAAAACATGTTGAGAATAATGGCCATAAACTGTGTAGGAGACTGTGCAATTTCAACTCAGAAAAACAGATTAGGTAACATGTGTTAAACCTGTCTTATTTTTATCAAATTAGGTAACATGTATTAAACCTGCATTATTTTTATCAAAAACATATTAAGTAAACCTGTCTTTATTAGGGTAACATGTGTTAAACCTGTCTTATTAGGTAAACATATTAGAGTAACATGTGTTAAACCTGTCTTATTTTAATCGAATTATAACATATAGGAGATTAATACTGATGTACTTGTTTTGTTCATAGGTGAATGGTTGTTTTGTGTTCAAAATGAAGATGGCTATCAAGAAGCAAAGCATAGCTAGATTTTAACTTATAATAGTTTTTGGATAATTTTTTATATATTTAAGTTCACATAAAACACTTTTGCCACTTTTGTTACCTTATGTATTACATTACAACTTCTAGGAACCAACTGAAGATGTTACATATGTTAACATAAGTAGATTCTCTTGAAATCTGAAGAAGTATTACATCACGTTAAGAGGAGTATTGTTGAACGTAATATAACATTACATGTACCACATAACATCATTAAAAGTAAACCATAAAAATGTTGTTGTAAACCATTCAATGAAACACGTAAACTATAATGTCAGAAAAGGGTAATATAACATTAAATGTTACCCATAACATCATTAAAAGGTAATATATAAAAATGATACAAAATGTATAAACTTCATAATTTATTCGGAATATCTCGTTTATTTTACAAATAAAAAGTCGTGTTTTTTTGTGGGATAATTAGCTACATATGTAGTAACAACGTTACACAAGTTACTTATAGTTACCCCAACCCTTTTTTAGACACAAAGGGGGGTTGCACATATGTAATACATGTTTGTAACATGTGTTACACTAGGGAGGTAACACATGTATAGCCACGTTACACATGTTACACAGGAGATTAATAAGTTTTAACTATAGAAGATTAATATTGATGTACTTGTTTTGTTCATAGGTGAAACGATGTTTTGTGTTCAAGATGAAGATGGTTATCAAGAAGCGAAGCCCGCCGAAGCATTACAACGCATCATCAGGTTTTCATGGTGACGATGGTGTGTTTTTTGGTTGGCTGCTATGTGTTGTAAAGATGGATGTTGCTGTGATGACCATTTTTAGAAGCATTACAACTATTGATATAAAATTCATTTTTATTTTCATTGTTAGTATGAATACAGATGTTGTTGGGAAGGCATTTTTTTTTTTGATGCAACAACCATATGTAACATGTGTAACAGTGACATTGTAACACATGTAAAACCTATATGTAACATGTGTAAGATGGTTATACACGTGTTACATATGTTACCCCATAGTGTAACATATGTTATAAACATGTGTTACATATGTGAGGTCGTTTGGTGTCAAGTTAAACTTAGTAAAATTACATATGTAACAACATTACATCATCCAAAATGTCATATAAGTAAACAAACAAGTAATATTAGTAAAATTACATATGTAACATACGTTTACATACATGGAGTTACATGTCTTACATAAGTGGTAACGTATGTATACTCATAATATACACATTACACCCTTATGTTAGAGACTCTGGCCTCCAACCTGAGTATACACATGTTAATGTGTTTTTTAACCTCATGGTGCTATATTAGGAAGCTACACGTAACACAAGTTACATTTGAAGTGTTTGCACCCTTATAAATTTTCCTTTTCCATCTGTTTATGTGTTATATTAGAAAGTTAAATGTAACACAAGTTACATTTGAAACTCGTAACACAAGTTACATTATTAAACGGTGGGATTATGGCACAAGTTACATATCCTGATCTTCTTACACCTTCATGTTTTTTTACTCCATAAATGATGTAATATTGTTGGATTGTACGCCACTTTATACTCCTAATACATGCAACACTGCTTGGAACATTTGCTACATGGTTATATATTGGGATCTTTGTTCCACCCTCATCTTACAAAGGTTTAAACATATCAAAACCCACTTCATATTGGTTTAACATATGTCACAACATATTCAACCATTTTTAACTAGTATATTTGTTGTATATGCTACAAGGGTTCCTCTATGCTACAATTATTTTAATGTGTATAAATTGTCACAGTTAGCCTTACGCTACGTAATTATCGCTCCCACCATTTTTATAGATCAATTGAGTGATGAGTATGGCGACTTGTCATTACCACCACGTACCAATCAAGGTCAAACATTTCCACGTATGGGCTCATATGTTCATGAAGGTTTTGATTTAATAATATCTTTTTATCAATTTCCATGTTTTGCATGTGTTACTCCAAAGTGGATAACATATGTACAACCAAGTTACATATGTTACATAGTGTAGTTACGTGATCTACACCAGAGGCCAACACTTGCATAGCAAGGTTACACATGTTATCTTTTATTTGTAACACGTGTTACACCGATTGTAACATATTTTTAGATAACACAGGATGTTACATGTGTTACACATGTTACATAGAGTAGTTGCATGTTCTACACCAGAGGCTAGCACTTGTATAGCCACGTTACACATGTTACCACATGTAACCTTTATATAGAGAAAACAAGATGTAGCATGTGTTACACGTGTTACACAAAGTAGTTGCATAGGATATAGCATTGTAACACATGTTACCTGGAAAACCAGGTAACACATGTAACAAACAAAAAAGAGATCAAATTAAGTTGCACAAGCAAACTAACATATGCTAAACGTTCGAAAAATACAAAATATGAAATACAATGCTAAAATGTATACAACATATCAATTTCACCTGCCTTTTTTCACCTAGACAATTAATACATTCAATTCCTCTCATCATTGTTTTCTTATCGTTTTTTCACTTGCCACATTGACCCAAAAAATAATATCCCACAAAACAACCGATTAGCCACTGATTGAAATCATATCCCACAAAATAACCGATTAGCCACTAATCGAATGTGGTTTCAGCAATCACAACATCCGATTGGTCGTTGCAACATTTAACGACAGTGGTTGTTGAAAGAAGATGATTTGTTTAAAGTACACTTGGTGGTTTCACTTACTGATTGATGGCTACAACGTTTAACGATAGCGGTTTCACTTACCGTCGGTAAGGAAGAAGATGATTGTGTTAGTGGCTGTTGGTGGTGTTGCCGAATCCGGTTTTACTTACCGCCGACAAGGAAGAAGACGGTTGTGTTAGTGGTTGTTGGTTGTTGGAAGAAGTCGGTTGCTGGTACGAGACGTTTCCATATCTATAAATTTGTCACCATAGCTTCAGATCTAAAAATCAGTCACCACGATGTCAAACCAGAAAAATGGTGTGAGAAGTGGTTGGACGCCCTACCTTATTTGTCTCTCTTTATACAATCCATGTCTCCCCTTTATTTTGTTATACCAGTCTCACATATCAACTAGTTACATATGCAACAATTACTAGTATAACGACGAACAAAAAAAATCTCGTCATAATTGAAACGAATTTATTTAATATGAAATTTAAAATTAATTTGAATGAAAAATAAAGTTGTAGATAAAGTAAGAGAGAGAATGTTGGTGAGAAGTAGAGAGAGAATGTTGGTGAGAGAAAAAAGGTAGAGAGAGAATGTTGGTGAGAGAAAAGGTGGAGAGAGAATGTTGGTGAGAAAAAGGTGGAGAGAGAATGTTGGTGAGAGAAAATGTGGAGAGAGAATGTTGGTGAAATGAAAGGTGGAAAAAGAATGTTATTTAATGTTATTTGTTATGTACTTTGTGTAATATGTCTTGACCAAAATACCCATCCAGCCACTTAAATGGTATTAAATTTAAATCAAATTACTATCTAATAATTTCAACCATTGGATCATGTTGATCAATGGTTATCATAGAGTTTACTAGGTTTTCTTACTACAAATAAGTTTTCTATAGATCCTTTCCCTATATATATATATATATATATATATATATATATATATATATATATATATATATATATATATATATATATATATATAGGGAGCCGCTAGAATGAAAACCACCTCGAGTTGTAAGAACCGCGAGAACTACACCCCACGGGTGGGCGTTCACCATGATTTTTTTTTACAACTAGATGTGTAAATTATAAACACAGCCGTAAAAAAAAAATTTTAAACGCCGCGGCCGGGGGGGGTAGTTTTTTACACCACAAGTTTGGTGAAAAAAAAAAGAAAAAAGAAAAAAATTAAAAACACCAAACTTGTGGTGTAAAAAACTACCCCCCGACCGCGGCGTTTAAATTTTTTTTTACGGCTGTGTTTATAATTTACACATCTAGTTGTAAAAAAAATCGTGGTGAACGCCCACCCGTGCGGTGTAGTTCTCGCGGTTCTTACAACTCGATGTGGTTTTCATTCTAGCAGTCCCCTATATATATATATATATATATATATATATATATATATATATATATATATATATATATATATATATATATATATATATATATATATATATATATATACACATATATATATAGGGTAGGGCTATATAGAAAACCCTATATATATAAAAAAACCCTAGAAAACCCAACCTCCCGACATTTTTTTTTTTGAAAAAAATAACACATGTAATATACATGTTTTTAAGAGTTTTGGGCCAAAAAAAATCAAAAAAGCGCCGAAGGGATTATTTAAAAAAAAATTCAGCAATTTCTGTCTTTTGTGCCTAACACATGTTAGGCAACCGGACATTGCTGAAATTTGTTTATTTTTTAAAAAGAAATCCCTTCGGTGCTTTTTTGTTTTTTTTTTTGTTTTTTTTTTTGCCCAAAACACTTTAAAACATGTATATTACATGTGTTATTTAAAAAAAAAAAATGTCGGGAGGTTGGGTAAAATGGGGGGAGAATTGAGTTTCCAGAGTTTTCTAAAAATTTAAAGGTTTTTTGTCTAGCATTACCCTATATATATATATATATACATATATATATATGTGCAGGTAAAGAGTACTGTACAATATTGCTTATTGTACATTACGTACGCTTCAATCTCAGCCGTCAGATCATCTTCCCGCATTTTAAAATCGCATGTTTTTTTTATAACAATTTTGCATGTGATAATTTTTTATGAATTCGCATGTTGTTTTTTTGTACCAATTTCGCATGTGATAATTTTGATGAAATAGCATGTTGTTTTTTTTATAACAATTTCGCAAGTGGTAATTTTTGATGAATTCGCATGTTGTTTTTTGTACCAATTTCGCATGTGATAATTTTGATGAAATAGCATGTTGTTTTTTTGTAACAATTTCGCATTTGGTAATTTTGATGAAATCGCATGTTAAAAAACCAACATGCGAAATTGTTACAAAAAAACAACATGCGAATTCAATGCGGGAAGATGATCCTACGGAAAGTGTGTTTTTCCTAGAAAGTCTAGGAAGCAATCTGGGCCATCCAATGGGCGTGTTTAATGGTTAAGATGAAGTCAATGGCAATCTTGTAATTTTTTAGTTTATTTAATTCGTTATTTTAAAAGACTAGGGGCAATTTTGTCAATATATCGTGTTTTAAATCAATTATATAACCGTCAGTCAAACCCAGTCCCTAATTTCACGCGATTTTCCCTCTCTCTCTCTCTCTCTCTCTCCAAACTCATCTTCGAAACCCCAATCCCTACCAAAAATAACTACAATCATCGAAGAAGATAACTTTAGAAAGGATGGAAAGCACCGGATCAAATTAAAACACTTCTCCATCTCCACCAACTCCGAGTTTATCATCACCATTCAAATACTGTTCGTATCATCTCCGTTTTCTTGACGATGTGTTTTAACAGCAAGCAAATTAATAGAGTTGTGTTTTAGCAGCAAGCAGATTCATACAGTTGTGTTTTAGCATTCAGATTCATACAGTTGTGTTTTAGCATATTCATACAGTTGTGTTTTAATAGCAAGCAGATTCATACAATTGTGTTTTAGCATTCAGATTCATACAGTTGTGTTTTAACAGCAAGCAGATTCATACGCTGTATTTTACCATCTTTATATTACGGGATCTATAAAAAAAATTGACTTTAGCCTTGTAAACTGCTAAAATACAGCACCAAGAACATGCTGATAATTTCCAGTAAACTTCTGAACAATGGAATATGCGATTGGTTTAGATTTCGAAAACAAATTATTCAGAAAATCATGGAGAAAAACGGTTACAATATATGGACATGGATAGTTAGTTAAGGAAGATAAATTCCAAAAATAAAAATAGAATGTGAAAGTACACAATTGCCCTTCTAGTTAAAAATCTTCAATGTCACATGTCGCATTCTGATTGCTTCCTAGACTTTCTAGGAAAAACCCACTTTCTTCCCAACTCCTACTCTATATATATAGAGAGAAAGTATAATGTACAAAAGCCCTAATCATACTTCACGTACACGACTATCCTGACCGTCAGATCTTTGTGATTAAAGTGTGATTATCCATGCGTAATTTTTAAGTTGATTATCCATGCTTGATTAGGTATCCATGTGTAATTTTTAAGTTGATTATCCATGCTTGATTAGGTATCCATGCGTGATAAGTTGACACATGCGTGATAAGTTGATACATGCGTGGTTAATTATCCATGCGTGATAAGTGACCATGCGTGATAAGTTGATACATGCGGGATTAACTATCCATGCGTGATAAGTTGATCTGACGGTCAGGATTGTCCCGTACGTTAAGTACGATTATTGATAATGTATGTTAACCTCTCCCTATATATATATATATATATATATATATATATATATATATATATATATATAGGGTAGGGTTCCAGCGTGAACAACCTCCCAAGAGTGCACTGCATGAACAGATATGGACCCTTGATTTCCTTTTTAGTTGTTAAGCGTAGGATTGTAATTATATAAAAAATTAGATTTAAATCATTATTTTAATAATTTAATTAAGTTACATCTTTCCTACTTTAAATTCATTATCCACATTATGTTTATCTATTAATAAGATAATTATCAAAACAAACAACAAACCACTAGATTTCAATTTTAATTTTTATTTCAGATTTCATCATCAGAATTCAAATTTTGATTTTTAAGATCCACGTAACCTTCATATTTCAACGGTATACACATGTGTACTTGGATATAAATAGAACAACACACATGTGTACTCAACATCGTACATATATGTACAGTAATTCACAGGTGTACATCAACATTCAATACAAAAAAAATTCTGAGATATCACAAAAACAGACGATATACACATGTGTACATCGCATTAAAAAGAGGGCAAAATCAGAATACACATGTGTACATTGCATTTAAACAAATAAATATTTTAATAATTGAATTAAGTTACAGCTTTCCTAATCCTTGATTTGATTTGTGAGAGATTTATGCAATCAATTTAAGATGATAATTGATTACTTGATTTGTGAGAGATTTATGCAATCAATTTAAGATTGAAATTACACATATAGCCTTTTTGTATTTAATTAAATGAAAAAAATTAACCAAATAATTACCATCATGCCACTCACTTTAATCTCAAGATCATAAAAATCAAGGGCCCAGATCAGTTCACACAGTTCACTCTTGGGATTTTGTTCACGTTTGAACCTAATCCTATATATATATATATAGGGGACCGATAAAATGAAAACCACCTCCAGTTGTAAGAACCATGAGAACTTTTTGATCCGGGGCGAGTTGGACCAAATTTTTTTTTCATAAATGGTACGTGCGCGACTAAACATATTTTTACAATGAAATTACACACGAATTGGTTTTAAATTTATAAAAGTGATTATTACTTTTACATCAAAACACACACGAAAGGGCAAGTGTACCTCGTCATATATGTAGTAAAGTATCGGTAAGAACCAAGTATCGATCCACGGAAATGGGCGGATAAATAGTACTAGACCTTTGCCACTAAATTACCGGTAAAAACATAAATTGTCTTGGTTTTAATTAAACTAAAGTAAGCATAAATAAAAACTTATAAAACATAGTAAATTATATATTAATAGCCTTGCTTAATACACAACCACAGCATGTCAACTAAGTCAGTTTTGGCACTAGAAGCATTCGGTCAATTTTCCATTTCGAGACAATTAGTATCCCTTTCGAGAATCCTAACATGACAATCATTCGGAAAGTTAAAACGATAAACACACTTTAACCACCTAAAATTGTTTTTTAACGTGCAATTGATAAATGTCTATGAAAATCTCCTAAAAATAAGTTAGTCATCCGTTAGGAGTTTTCTAACCTCAATTAATCAAGGAAAGCAACACCGATAAACACAATGCAACCATCGAGACAAGCATAAACTAGATTAAATCACAACCGAGTTCATTTTACAAATCTTACGCATAAATTCACCAAGATAGCAATTTTGGCCGAAACTACTAACTAAGCTAACAAATCATGGCAAGAATTCATAACAACACTATCTAACCCGTTAGAGTCCTTCCATGAAGGCAAGCTTTCTTGATTAACAATAATTACATTTTATTAAACCACTAACCCGTTAGAGTATCATGGTGCCCACATTTTAACCAAGTTAAGTTAGTTAACCAAATTAAAAGTTTACTAATACATGATTAAATAAGCTTTATTTTTCAACTATCTTACCTAACCAAGCACCAATCATCCAACACAATTACTTATAATCAAGAAATCAATATCAATAACAAGGTTGCAAACTAATCATCAAAGATAATCATAGAAAACACTTCCAAATTTCATTACAAACATAGATTAACATACTAATGGTTATAATCAAGCAAGGGATTGTTGTGTTTTTGCCCAAAGGCTACAATAATACATAAACATTAACCTAAATGCTTGAAAGATTAACAAAAACATCGAAAGATTAGAAAACCCAACCATAAACTAGCATAAGATTAAGAATCCGGATAGTAAATGAGCAAAACCGGGCAATGTGGCTTGAATCCGGGTGACTGCAGGAGCCTTCGGAGCCTCAAAATCGCCTGCAAAGCTCTCCAAAATTCCAGAGTTACTAATAGAATGGTTATGTTCTGTTTTTATGCTTTTTCCATGTTGCACGGTCGTTCTTCCGATCGCACGACCGTGCACTTTAAGCAATTATTGGTGGTGGTCCACCATACTGCGTGACGTCACAGATCGTTGACTGGTCTTCGGACACGCACGGGCGTTCTTCACTTGGCACGGTCGTTCCTCACCGAAGTCTAGTTGCACGCCTGGTCCTTTGGTCGTTCAGTTCCGATGTCTTGTTTGGTTGTCGGATCCGCACGACCGTTCCGCATACGGCACGACCGTGCCTTTTCGGGTTGGCCTTCAATGCCTTGTACGCGGAGTTGCACGCCTCGTTCACTGCCGGGTCATTCAGGATCATCGGTGACGCACGGTCGTGCATGAGGTCGCACGACCGTTCTAGATGCCCAGGTCAGTTTTCTTCACAGAATCTTCGCAGCTTCGTCGTAGAGTCCGGAAAGTCCTCGTTTTTGCTATCATCTTGTCTGGTATGCTGTTTTAGGCCTGTAAACAAAGATGTAGATAATTAAGTATCCGAATGACGGTTTTACGGACGAAAACGCATAAAATAGGGGTAAATCGGGGGACTAAAATATGTGTAAATTAGCGAATATCAAATCTCCCCACACTTGAACCTTGCTTGTCCTCAAGCAAGCTGAACTAAAAAGCAATAAAAGACGGAAGCAAATAAGAACGATAATTTACACACTATTTTATTGAAAACTACTATAAACGGTTAGCCGGTTTGTCGAAAGACAACATCAAAAGACTCAAACCCAACAAGCATATGCAATTATAGAGTGACAACCAAAAAGCCGTGACTTCACATTTAATCGACTCAACATGTTAATCTTCACGCGACTCACAATGTTCACACACACTAGGTTTTATTTATGAAACATACATATAATGTGTATGTGCAAACACTCAATGCCTCATCAATGAAACATGCAATATCATAAGCTTGTCATAAGATCTCGTCTCCACCAACTAACATGCAAATTAGTGTAAATCAAGAGGTCTTTACGGGTTGTAACGTTAGGCTTGGGCGAAGGGTATGGAAGTAGACATATAAAGTGGCGAAAATGGTTAAAACTCGGTAGTAGCGTTTAACTAGCAACAACGTATACAACTATACATACAAATGCCTTAAAAAGGCGACTATTGCGCAATCGAGCTTATCAACGAAATTTTAACATTTAAGTGTTCAAAATTGCTCGATTTTATCAACTTCACCCTATTTTAGGGTGTTTTTTTTTAATCATACTATACAATAAACTGAAACAAACGCTAGTTAAACGATTATTTTGTTTTAGTTTCAACACTAAAAAGGGTTTAAAACATACAAAGGCTAAATTTGGCTAAGTGGGCGATAATGTGGGTAAACAAAGGTAAACGGGAAGGCTCGACATGGTTAATCCTAAAGGGTAATATAAGGTGAACGGGGAGCACAACACAAAGAACAAGGTTTACAACAAAGGGGTAATCTAAGTGCCTCTATCACTTTTACACAAATCCACAAGTTCATGGTTTTAACAAGCATACTAGTGACAAGTTCTATATTACACATAACATCCGGCTCACTCCTATATCCGAAATGAACAAATATATAACAATAGGCTCAAATATGCTCACGTAACGGATGGAATGGCTAAAAGTGTGAAAACTATCATGTAAGTCTTTCTTTGTTTGTCACGCTTTCCGGTTTCCTTTTTCAAAAATATTTTGCTTGTCGAGTTTTTATCAAGTCCGAAGCTTTCTAAAACACAACCAACCGGTTTATTTACTAAAATATATACAAAATACAGGTATTTTTGAATCATTTTTCTGATTTTCTGATTTTTTTAGATATATATATATATATATATATATATATATATATATATATATATATATATATATATATATATATATATATATATATATATATATATATATATATATATATATATATATATATGAGGACAAACAAAGTTAACAAAGTTAACCCCCTCCCCACACTTGAACTTCGCATTGTCCCCAATGCGAAACCCGAAATATAGAGAAAAAGGATGATAGTACTCCCCTTAAGATGATATCTGATGAATCGAGACTTCCAAAGCTGTGTCTGTCATATGCTTCGGTCACAGACTTGATAGCCACAATCTGCAAGTATGTCATATGGTACAGCAAAACAGAACAGTAACAGAATAAACACAAATAAACCATAATTTACATAAATACTACCAATCCAAATAAAGACACAACATAAAGTAAAGTGTTTTTAAAAAAAACAATACAATCCGAGGGTGTTCGACATACTAAGCAAAAAGAACACCCGAAATGACAAGTACTAAAATAATAATAAAAACCACTAACGAACATCACCACCAACTCCTACTCGTCATCACCGTCATCGTCTCTCGTGAAGGATGGGCCCGCACCACCATAATCAGGTGGGTTCCACGGTGGAACTGTGGAGGGTGCTGAAAGTAGTCGGGATATGCATGGTGCATCTCCCCGAATAGGTACGAAAATCCGGCACTCACCCTCTGGTATAAGCTCTCCTGGCTATGCCTCAGCTGATCCTGCGTGGCCCTAAGCTGATCCTGACTAGCCCGGATATGGTCCTGGCTGGTCCTAATCTGGTCGATGTACGTACCATGTTGTTCCTGCGTAACACGCATCTGCTGGAACTGCTGATAAAACTCAGGCCAATCCTGATGCTGGTAGTACTCATGGTGCTGCGGCTGGTGTGGCGGTGTGTGGTGCGGTGGTGTGTGCGGTCCGTGCTGCTCCTGCATCTCTACATCCTCTTCCTCTTCCTCTGCTGGGAGTGGGGGCAACGGGTCCCAGACCTCGTTGTTGAGCCCCCTCAACCTATCCTCGTGATCAGTCTCAACAATTACCCCCATCGCCTTCAGTGACCTGATGTCAACATTAACCCCCTCGGTAATCAGAGTGAGACCCTGAAGTACCTCCTCAGTCATAAGGTGTTCGTTGTACGCAATTTCGGTCACATACTGACCGCCATGTATCTGACTGTTAGGAGTCCTCCCTGAGCACTTCACAAAGTATTCAGCCATTCGCGCCGCTAAGTTAATGGGTGCCTTCTCCACCAATGCATATAGAAAAATCAAATCTGGTGTTGGACAGTTACCAAGACTGTCCATGCGACCGCATATAGTGTGGCTAAACACATGGTGCATCACTCGCACCAGAGGGTCTCTAAGTCGTGAGGCCTTTGACATCCTCGGGTTGTATGGGTCCCCAACGGCATTTGCAGCCCAAAACGCCTCCCGTGCTGCATCAGAAGGGAAGGTGAATTGCTCTGTGAAGACATCGGGATCATCCATGTCTTCTCTAGTGTAAATCCCGAGCCTCCTACCCAAACGACCAACCGACCACCTGTGCCATCGACCACATAATCTGAAAGCTATCCGCTCCTTGTGGCGGAATTTGGGTCGTCGAGCAGCAACCGGTTTTTCGTAGGCATATGATGCAAAGAACTCTATGGTCAGCTCCAAGTAAACGGGTCGGTTGCAACCGACCAGATTTGTAAGTGGGCGACTCATCATGTTCTCTAAACGGTCATACTGATTGAGCTCTTGCATTACTTCCCAATCCAGCCATCTAGGGACTCCGAACTGCCCCCTCCGGGCCCATAGTTCGTCTCTTTTTGGAATGCATAAAGCCTCACGCTCGTTGTTGGGATCGAACTGAAGGAAGGGATGATTCATCTGCACGAGGAATATATTTAGAAATCATGGAACAGGAAAAATTTTATTCGAAAACAGCAGAACGCACAATTATGAAGGAACTGTGAACCTGATCTGGGCATCCGGCACGGTCATGCGGCGATAAGCACGGTCATGCGTCGCCGATGACGTGCACCATCTGCCCAGGAAACTCGGAACTGCACGGCGTGCGGTCAATTGGCACAACCGTGCAACACCGAACAACAAGCTTGAATCGTGATTTACCCGGAATGGCACGACCGTTCCATACAAGGAACGACCGTGCGACAACTGACCTGCAGATTTCAAACCCCTGAACTTTGAATAGCCTGATCTTTCCAAAATCAACAACTTTTTTGAACAAGCAGGGGTCGGAAACTCAACCGGGTGTTCACGATAAGCAAGATTCAAATAAGGGTTAGGGTTTCGATTTGTTTATGAAGAGAACCCTAATAAATCCCTTGAAGAATCGGAGGAAATCTAACCTAGAAAGCAGGGAAACAAGAAATCTACAACTACGAACGTACCGTGTGAAGAAGGGTGTAAGATCGTGCGAAAAATCGTGCGATTTGATGAAGTATCGCTCTGGAACGGCCTGGTGCTGGTAGGGTTTCGCGAATTGTGAATGGGGGCTGCAGATGAGGGTATTTATAGTGCCAAATGACAAAACTGCCCTCAGCCTGACGCACGGTCGTTCTCCGTTTGGCACGGTCGTGCGTCGCCGACAACATTCACTTTTCTCGGTGATGCACCGAGGGTGCGATCCACCGTGCCAGCAGCTCGGAAATGCACGGGCGTGCGAATCCTGGCACGGTCGTACATCAGCTGCAGATCAGAATTTTCTGCAGAAACCATTTCCAGCAACTGTTTTGGCCGTTTTTCGCCATTTTTTCAACACGCCTACTGTTCTAACAATATTGCAACATAGAACCTTCGCTCGGCACGAATAGAAACTGTACAAACTAACGGAAACTACCTAACTAACCTAAATTACGCTAAAACTACAAAGACATAAAAACGGACAATTTTGCCCCTATAGCGCCAAAGACGCTCCTGCTACATTTTTGTCGGCGAGTCAGTAGCGTAGACTCATGCTAAATTTTTGTCGACGAGTCGATAGCAAGACTCCAAGCTAAAACTAGAAAAATAAATCCTAAATGACGATGCTACCCCTAAAGCGCAAAATACGCTCTTGCTGCATTTTTGATCCACGAGTCAGCAGCGTAGACTCTCTCCTCCCCACACTTATGATGTGTGTGGGGTTTGGAGTTCAATGACCTCCATCACCGACTCTGTCGGCCCGGCAACGTACAACTTCAAGCGATGCCCATTTACTTTGAAAATAACGCCGTCCGCGTTCTCTATTGCAACAGTCCCATATGGAAATACCTCTTTAACCGTGTATGGGCCTGTCCAACGTGAATGAAGCTTCCCGGGAAATAAGCGCAACCGCGAGTTGTAAAGAAGAACAAGATCGCCCGCTTGGAATTCTTTGTGGTCCTTCAAGCGTTTATCGTGCAATCTCTTCGTGCGCTCCTTGTACAACACCGAGCTCTCATAAGCGCGTTGTCGCAACTCTTCCAACTCATGAATCTGGAGAAACCGGGCTTCACCTCCGGCTTTTAGGTCCAGATTTGCGGTTTTTAGCTCCCACATCGCTTTATGCTCCAACTCAACCGGTAAATGGTATGCCTTTCCGTACACAAGCCTAAAGGGAGTAGTCCCAATAGGCGTCTTGTAAGCTGTACGGAAAGCCCACAACGCTTCATCAAGCTTATCCGACCAATCCTTGCGGTTTGCACCTACCGACCGCTCAAGGATTCTTTTCAGCCCCCGGTTCGTGACTTCCACCTGCCCGCTTGTCTGTGGATGATAGGGCGTGGATAGACGGTGATGCACACCGTAACGGGACAAAGCTCTCTCGAGCTGAGTATTGCAAAAATGCGTCCCTTTGTCACTGATAAGCGCTTTCGGAGCGCCGAACCAGGCAAATAAGCTTTTCAAAAATCTCACGACCACCCTGGCATCATTGGTGGGTAAGGCCTGTGCCTCCGCCCACTTCGATACACAGTCAACCGCGACCAGGATGTACTTATTACCTCGTGAGGGGGGAAATGGTCCCATGAAGTCTATCCCCCAGATATCAAAGACTTCACAAACCTGAATCCAGGTCTGAGGCATTTCATCACGTGCCGATATATTTGTCGCCCTCTGGCAAGCATCGCATGCTCTAACCCAACTCTGCGCATCACGAAATATAGTCGGCCAATAAAACCCGGAATCCAACACTTTCTTGGCGATAAAGTTGGCTCCATGGTGGCCTCCGGTAGGTCCCTCGTGACAATGGCGCAGAATATCGGTCGCCTCCTTCCCTGAAACACATCTCCTGATCACCTGATCAGCACCAACCCGAAACAAGTAAGGGTCATCCCAAATGTAGTGCTTGACATCCGAAAAGAATTTCCTCTTTTGCTGGTGAGTCAACCCTTTAATCAGAATCCCGCAAGCAAAGTAGTTCGCAAGGTCGGCGAACCATGGCGACTCATCGCATATCTCAACACTCATCAAAGACTCGTGTGGGAAGTTGTCATTTATGGAATCCCAACGCGCGTCCACGATGTCTCCATGCTCTAACCGAGATAGATGGTCAGCCGCTACATTCAACGCACCCTTTTTATCTTGAATTTCGATATCAAACTCTTGCAGCAACAAGATCCACCGGATCAGACGTGGTTTAGCGTCCTGTTTGCTGAAGAGATATAGGATGGCAGCGTGATCAGTATATACAACGGTTTTCGAAAGCACCAAGTACGATCTAAATTTGTCAAATGCGAAAACGACTGCCAAGAGCTCTTTTTCTGTCGTGGTATAATGCTCCTGAGCGTTGATGTGTGTAAAATGCAACATATAAATCACATAAATTAAGGCATAAAACTAACCCTTTTTAAGTACTAATGTTAGAAAAAGAGTGTTTTTGTCTTCCTTTTGTATTTTCAGGATGAAATGAGCTCAAATTCATAAAAGAAGCAAAAAGACAACTAATTCTAGCATAAATACAAGGAAAGGAATAAAAGAAGACTGCCCGGACCCTCAACGGCATCCTCCAAAGCAAATAAGAGAAAACAGAAGCCTGAACACGCCCCGTGCTCAGCCAGCACGGGGCCGTGCCCAAGAAGCAGCATAAAAGACAAACTTATAGAAGCTTCCATTGCCCACCACGGGGCCGTGTCCAGTGAGCACGGGGGCGTGGTAAAAGTACAGCAGGCGCATTAATTGTAATTGCGAATTACAATTAATGAGGAGAGAGACTGTCAGAGGGGCACGGGGGCGTGTCCAGCGGACACGGGGCCGTGCCCAGCCTTCTGTTCAGCCTATAAATAGGGGTGCTTGGTTTCATTCCATCTCATCCCTTGGCACACCACCTCTCTCACACTTCATCCACCACCCACCACCACCATAACACCATCATCCACCACCATCATCCATTGTCCATCATAGAGTGTGTGAGTCGTCTCGGGATCCAAGATTGATCGTAAGAGTTCTTGACAATCAAGGCCATGTTTGCCTAAGTCTCTTACATCACTTGGTGAAGACAAGTGTTTAGTATAATACTTTTTATTTTTAATCTTTTGCACTTTTTATTTGGTTTTGTATTAATGACTTTAATAACTAGTTGCTTATGTTGAAGGTGATCTTTCCTTATCGTTTGTCCGTGGTGTCTTGGCATTATTTTACTGTCTATATAAAATAAAAGATTTTCACCATTCATATCTCCACGGTCTATATGGAGGTATGTTGGCTACCTGGTCGGGGGTTAAGGGAACGGTTTGGTAAGGGTCTTGCCCTTGTTCAGCGTTTAGAGGTCCTGCTTGGGACATGGGTCAAATTTAGTAGGATCTCCTTCAATGCCCATAGGTATTGGATGGCGGGGATCCAAACTCTTTGACCCCCTCATAAGTTAACTACTATTAATACTATAACCCGGCTATTTAGGATTGTATCCCTGCTGACTCAGACTACTTAGTCGAGGGTAACGTCACCGCCAAAAGCGGGGCCTACCATAATTTGCATTAATAACTTAATTCATTATCTTCCAATAATCCGACCCTTTAGGATTGTATCCTTGCTGACTCAAACTACTGGGTTGAGGGTAACGTCGCCTTCAAAAGAGGGGCCTACTACAATAACTAAGATAATCTCTTAAACAAGTGCAAAAGTGCGAAAATAATCAAAGGTTATACTAATACACGAGTCGGATCCAAGTGATTCATCTTGTCTATCTGTTTTTATTTTTATTTTATTTTTCAGCATTTAGTTAGTTTTTATTTTCTTAGTTTAAAAACATTTTTCTCACTTTTTGATTTGATTAGACGTTGAGGATAAACCGGTATTAAAAGCTCTTGTGTCCTTGGACGACCTCGGTATCTTACCAACACTATACTACGTCCACGATGGGTGCACTTGCCCATATGTGTGTTTAGTGTTAGTAAATATCGTGTTTTATAAATTTAAAACTTGGCTAAAGGTGTAAAAAGGGCTTAATCATATATCTAAATTATATACACACCAACACACATCAAGTTTTTGGCGCCGTTGCCGGGGACACAAGGATTTTAAGAAAGTTAGGAATCAACGGCCTAATCATATTTTTATTTTTCTTTTTAATTTTTAGGATTTTTCTTAGTTTCTCAGCTTCTGCAAAGCTCAGCACGGGCCGTGCCCGCTGAACACGCCCCCGTGCTCAATCATTGGAACTGGCAATCCTGTTTTAAGTCAGACAGTAAGCTGAACACGGGGCCGTGTCCACTCAACACGCCCCCGTGCCCAAGATTCTCTTACTGAAAACAGAACCGTTAGATCCCGGCGGTTGGTAATTTCTGACACAAACATGAGTGATAGTAATTCTTTTTACTTTCGGAACTCTTATGGTACGTGGTGTCGATTATGTGGAGGCGAACATGAAGAACTAAAATGTTATTTTCTAAATTATAGGCCCCACTATATAGACCCACCGATTCCTTATAACCTTAAGAGGGGCGAAAGTAAAAATAAGCACTATCTCTCCCTCGAATGCGCCCAGCCAGATATTCTAGGGGAAATGCTCCTTGACGAGTTATTTCAGCTAGAAGAACTAATTCTAAATTGGTCAAAGGAACTTAGGAAGGATTTTATTGATCCGCCCCAAGACGATGACCATGAGGAAATGTTGGAACCGCATTCCGACAACCTCGTTGCTCCCGAAAATACCTTCATACCTAGAAAAGACTTGGTCGATAGTCGTCCCTGTGCCGATTGTGCCGTGAAGGACTCTCCATCGACTTCGTTCGATGCATACATAGACCTGAGCGATTCGGCATACACCTTCTTTAACGAGAGCCCGGGAAAGGGTTGGACTTGTCCACCTAGAATGAAAATAGGAATTACCCTCACCGATAACCTCTTGCATTCTCGCCTTAGTATAGGACAATTAAGGTATCTTAGGCACTTTGGGGTTGTCCCAACTAATCAAGAGCCACCCGATAACAGATAAGTTCCATAAAAAAACTAGACAACTTCATAAAAATAAAGAGACCACTCGACACGGGGCCGTGTCCAGCCAACACGCCCCCGTGTTCACCAAAAGATTCCCTTCTGATCAGAACGTCAGAATACGGACAAACTGTGTCAGAATTTCATCTGCACACGGGGCCGTGTCCAGAAGGCTGTCGTTTTCTATAAATGCAGCCAAGAATTCTGCACATTTGGACCAACTTGGGACAGAGATTTGAAGGAATCTTCTCTCAAACAATCCTAGGTAAGTCTAAAAGAAGGTTCCAACAACCCATCTTGTCCTTTCCTCTTCTAGCCATTTCCTTCTTTTTCATCTTTCTCCAAGAACTACCATCTAAAGTTTGAATTCTTCAACCTTTGTGGTAGGAAACAATGAGTTTTGTTCATGAAATCTTGGTAAAAACATGTTGTGTAATATTGTTTAAAGTTATTAATGTTCAAAAAGCCTAAATAAATTCAGAAAATAACTTAAAAGCCCAAGATTCCTTGCTTCAAAATTCTGCAGAAAGATGAACACGGGGCCGTGCTCAATGAACACGGGGCCGTGTCCAGGTACTGTTTCATCACATAAACTGTTTTTCGGTTTATTTTTCGTAGAATGGCGAGTGAAAACAGCGAAACATCATCCGTTCATTCATCAAACAGTCGAAGGGGAAGAAGGCCCTCCGTTGAAGCTACGCTTGTGCACTATGTGATAGCATTAAGGGAAGCTCTCGACGAAATGACGTCAGTAGAGGAGGTCCTGATTGACCGTATTAACGATCTTACGGTGGGACTCGAAAGTAGCTTCCAAGAAATTAACCTCTTGCACCAGAGGTTAAATATTCTTATGGAACCCCCTATGGAACCCATCCTTCCACAACAAGACTGGAACTTGGCACTCGGGGTTAACAACCCTACCGGGTGGGAAGACATTCCCGCGGAACCTCCCATGGAACACCCACAAGAAATTCCAGCGGAAATCGAAACTCCTCAAACTAATGCAAATGAGCCCTCTTTTCTCCTTCCAAGGGAGGTGGAGGAGTGGCTCGCCGACATGTGAGGAGGACTGTAGGATCGTTTGGCGACCCGAATGAGTCGATTAGAGGCGTTTTCGTCAATTACAGGTGCGGAATAACAAGTAATCAACGTAGGAATAGCTTGCAATACACTTTAAACACTTTCTGTATTGATTTGACGGTAAATACAACAAGTTCTCGATCCGGCAGCACTTCAGTACGAGATTCAACAAAACATTACAAATGAGATCGCTCTTGGGGTATATATAGGCAATTGGAACCGCTTATTGGACAGGCCCAATAAGCGGCCCAAGAAGTCATTCGAGCGATCCTACATAATGACGTTCAAGCGGTCCACTTGTTTGTCCACCCGCTCGAGCGACCCTAAACCTAAATGGCCATATAAGCGATCCAAATAGTCTAAAACTATACAATCTCACTATTTCTCGTATATTGAGCCCAGATCTAACATCTAAGACTATGACTCGATACAAGACGTAATCAGCAGATGTAGTGCACCAACAGACTCCCCCTCAGATGTTGATGGAGTCGACTATCGAGACACACCAATGCTGTGTCTTCACATCTTCAGTCTTGATCAGTCTTTGGGCTTCTCTCTCTATATCTTCAGACTCCCCCTCTCGATTTGCTGGCATTCCTTTGATCTTCAGCAACATCTTCAGGATCGTTGTCTGGTTTTCCTGCATAAGCTCTACCTCAAAGTAAATTTCTTTCACATATAGTTCAAACAAATATCACTGCACCAATTCAGTCTCTCCTTCAAAACAAATTTTGATGAACCACTTGAAAGGCTAGATTATGAAAACATTTAAATTCACACAAACACTCCCCCTCAAGTATTGCTCATCATGTTTAGCACTCAGAATTTTGAAAATCAGCTATTCAACATCAGTTGTCGAAAATCTTTTTTGAATTTTCAAAATTTATGCTAAAACACACTAAAAATCTTTTTGAATTTTTCTGAAAGAAAATAAAATGCAGAAATAAACTATTTACAGACAATATTTTTGTGAGCTCGTGCAAGAGGATCATATCAGTTTTTGAGACAAATCACCAACACCATTAAGCTTTAAACATACTCAGTTATAAACAATTTACCTAGATTGTCAGTATGTTTGTCCACTTAAATTTTCACACAGACTTCAATTGATTCGAGATACGATATTAATGTTTTAGAGACTTAAACTTAATTGTGTATCACTCCACTTGAATATACTCCTGTATCCAGATCCCAAATATTCAGTCTTACAGGTGAGTATACCACAGATGATATCTGTAAAGGGGTAATGTGCGAGGGCCGTGAGAGCTCAGGTCGATACTTCCGTATACGCAGAGAGATGACGGCTTCGACTTTTGGTGGGTCCCCTTTAGAGGATCTTTTTTACAACAGCAATGACTATCAATTTTATTGTTTAATCAGATTGCTGAGGGCGGCGCTTTTTCAAGCATTTGCAGAAAGTATTATCCGGGGACTAGGTCAGTACTTCCATACAGCAGAAGTCCCGGGATAATACCCCAGATATCACTGAGTATAAAGACCTAATATCTCAGAATACGGGACCTTTCAAACAAGATTTCGGGGGTTACCCATATATCAAAGAATAGTTACCCACGAATCAAGCAAGTTTGATTTAGGTTTATATCTCGTTTCAATTTACTAAGTGTGCGAAAATCTACTGACACATCCGCAGTAAGATTGTTTAACACATTTTAGACTTTACATTTCTTTAGCGTGGCGTGATAGTCCACTGATGTACTATCATTTCCTCTTTTATGCAACAAAAACTCATTTTTGATTTTATCATGTTTTTGACTTTTTCAAATTTTCTAATGTTTTTGGATTTTCTGAAATTCTTACTCCCCCTAAAATGCAAACACATTAACGAAAATATGAAAACAAACTGTACAGAACATGACAACTGATATCGAATCTCCTCAATTCGCCATTCACTAGGCATAAACAATCAGAACTCCCCCTATCAACAAACTATTTTCCCATTTAGATTTCAAAACACTTAAGTTTGATTTAATCAAAATGGTTTTTCCAGAAAATAAGTTTGATTGATTTTACCACTTGTAGGTTACCATTTGTAGGAATATCCAACAAATGTTCGGGGTTGTGGTTCATCATCTTGTCTATCGACCAATGTAGGAAAATACAAGTACAATTTAATGTCCTTGATTTACCATATGCAGTCCAGAAACCTCTGTATCACTTGCAAAAACATAAACTCGTCTAATACCACTTGTAAGAAAAACACACACAAACCTTTTTACTGTTTATATGATTGACGTTACCGAATAATATTCAAGAAAGATGTCGATTCATGCTCCACGCTTACCAACCTGGGAGCTCCGGCAATTCCTGAGACTTACTGTTCATAATATGTACCATCCCAGTCACAAACCAGGGATGGTTCAACCTTTTCTTTCTTTGTTTTCTTCTCATAAAATTCCTTAACCCCTTTGACTTTTCGATCAATCATCTTGCCAAAGATGTGTTTTACCTTGGGATTAAAGACCTTCTCAGCACCAAATTCCTGTTCATCATGATAAAATTGATTAGAAATCTCAACTTTACCAATTTTCTTTTTATAATTTTCAGCCCGAAGTGATGGAAACTCATCATCACTAACATTCGGAACTGAGTTTTCAACTTTTTCATCAGCTTCACATTTTGAAATAACTTGTGGCTCAACTGACTTTGTGGAATCAGTTTCATCACCCGAAGATAGCTCCTCTGATTTTGATCCATCAGAATCATCGCTAGAGTTTTCACCAACCTTCTTAACAACCCATTTCTGATTGTCAGATTTGGCTCTCTTTTTGTAAAACTTTTTCGAACTCTCACCAATTTCAAAAATAGAATCTTTAAACAGTTTTGTTCTATCGAGTGGTGACTCGAACGCAAAAACCTTTTTGGAGATTTTGCGAAAAACTCCCTGTTTTGATTGTATCGCCTGAGAACAATCTTTGGCGATATGTCCAACATTGTTGCACTTGAAACAGGTTCTCGAGTCTTTCTTTTGTTCAGCTTGTTTCTTTTTCAAAAATTCACTGTTCTTTTCCCTCCAGAAACTTGTTTTTTCTTCTTCATCAGTTGATGTTCCTGAAACAAAAGACATTTTGGATTTAAAATCACGAACATATTTTTCATTTTTCTGTTTTTCTGTCGGAGTAAAACCTAATCCTTTCTTTTTGAAATTACCGCTATGGTTTGATCTCTTTTGGAAACCAGAACCAGAACTGTAATTCTTTTTCTTGTTTAATCTCTGTTGTACTCTTGAGGTGTATTTTTTAGGTTTTTCATTAAACCATAAGTCTTTAATTTCAGAAATATTAATTTCTGTGAGTTTGAAAACCTTGTTTATCAATTCAGTTTTGACACCCCTTAATGGAAATTCCTCATCAGAATATAATTTGTCCGAATTATTCAAAGTATAAGCAACTTTAAACAACCCATCATCCAAATTAGATTTTGATAACAGGAATTTTCTATCATAAACTAATTTTCCCTGTTTTTCTGTTTGCATCGGAGTTTTTGATTCAGATTTTGACTCTGACGCGGACTCTGGTTTTGACACTTCACTGTCATCACTATCTAACACATGATCCACGACTTTCTTCATCAATTGAGACTGTTGATCAGTGTCAGATGATGTAAACACAACATCAATATTTTCTGGAAGATTGACCGACGACTCTGACTCCCACTGTAAATTTGTAGCCTTTTTGACTCTTTCATCGTTAGGATGTCTAGGCAAATATCCGTTTTCCAGTGGAGGTGGACATCTGTTATAACTGACACCTTGCTTCTTACCAGATGACGTTTTTTCAGTATCCTTTTTCTTGTCACTCTTCCTCTTGTCAGCAATCTTTTCTATAATACTAACTTCAGCTGCTTTTTCTACAGTTATCTCATCTTCTTCCCAGACCTTCATGCTCTCAACAGTCGGATAGATCCTGTCAATCACATAGGAAGTACATGAGTAACTTTTTAATAAACGATTAACTCTCTCCGTTTCGATTCGTTGCAACTCAAGCTTTTGTTCTAAAGCAGCACACTTTTCAATGTAACTGTTTACAACTTTTTGTTTTGTCATAAACGCTCCCTGAAGTGTCTTCATAGCAACTGCTTGTTCTTCACTAGTTTGATTGTACTGATTCATTGTCTTGTTCAGCACATCATAAGACTCCTTCAGACTGTTTAAGTTGTAAATCAACGTGCTGTTCTGCTTCTTTACAATCTCGCTGTTTTCACATTTTACCAAAACTTCTTTTGCATCAACACCTTCCTCAACCTTGAACTTAGGCACTTCTGTCATCTTTTGCCTTCTCACCACCGGCACTTCTTCATCATCACTACTCACCGGCGTTTTGATCTTCTTCTTTTTCTTCTCCTTCTTGACTTTTTCGTCTTCGCTATCGCTCTCAGCAAGCAACTTCATATCTTCTCTGTATTTTCTCGCCCAATACTCTGTATCATCATCACTATCATCTACAATCTTTGTTGTAAATGCAGTGTAAGCTGTAGTTTGATCAGGAACATAATCATCCCAAGTAAACTTTGCCCAGCTAAAATCTTCTGGTAATCTCTCATCATCTTGATCAATTATGAAAGCACTACCATCTCTTCTTTTTCCACAATCATAGCTGCTCACACAAGCTCTCTTTCCTGTATCTTCAATCACATCTCTTCCATGTGCAGTCTGAGCTTGATGTTTTTGTTGTTGAGATGATTGACCAACTTGGTGATAGATGGCTTTGCGATAATAATCGTTGTTCTTGTTGAACGGATTTTGAGCTCCACTTGCTTCTCGGTTTGTGCACTCTCTCTTGAAGTGTCCTTTTTCCCTGCACCGAAAACAAGTAACTTTAGATTTATCAAAACCTAAAGTAGAAACATTCGCATCACGAAGATCATCTCTCCCCGTGATTTGTTTAAACTTCTCAGCTCTCCGTAAAACACTAGCCAGACACCACTTTATATCCATCAGCTCCATCTCTTCAGCATCTATCTAGTCGTAGTCTTCTTTGGTTAGCATTGGATTGCCAATACGACCTGCAACAAAACAAGTATAAGATTCCAAAACCATTCCTAATAAAGACATTTGGTTTTTGGCAATTTCTTCAGAATAATATTGATCATTCTCAAGATTCAATACAATGTTGCACTGTAACTTTCTCCCGTTTTTAGTTGCTGAGATGTTTGAATCAAATGATGAAAATGAAGTAAAGTTGGTTTTGCTGCTTGATCCAGATGATTGACTTTCAGATAAGCTCTTGGCTCATACCAGTCACAATCTTTGGAGATGAATTCGACGATTTCTCATTTACCCCAGCTTTATAATATAACCCGATATCTTGTTCACCATCAAAATCTTTCATTCTAATCACTTTCCTCTGTTCCATTTCTTGAGCTTCAATCTTTTCGATGAACTTACTGAGCGTCAGATTGCTAAAACCTTTCTTGTTTTTGAGCATCATCAAGTATGTGCCCCAACAATCATATGGCAATGCATCAGCAAGTTTGTCAATCAACTCTTCATTACTCTTTTCAATACTCAACCTTTTCATATTTGCAAGCAAGTTACAGTATCGTTCAATAATCTCTCGTGTACTCTCATTCTTCAATCCACGGAATAAATCGAACTCTTTCTTCAGAAGAGACTTTTTACTCTTGACCATCTCCTCACTTCCTCTAAACTTCGAACGTAACGCTTTCCAAATCGAGTACGATGTTCCATTGTGCTGTAAAAGAACCATGATATCTTCTTTGACTGCCTGTTGAAGAAGACTTAGCATCATTTTCTCATTTTTATACTTCTTCCTCTCATCATCTCTAAGATCTTTGATTGGAACTGGTTCTTCGTCATCGTTCAATGGTCGAATATACTTTGTTTCTACGCATTCCCAAGCATCAAGATAATTTGCTTGCACCCAATTTTCAAACCGACCTTCCCAACCTTTATATTCTTTGATGTTCATTAACTTGGGAGGTTTTTGCATTGTCCCGGTTTCGTTTTCTAGCATTGTTGTTTGAATAGCGGTGATTGAAGTACTTGGAGTAGCGAACGCGTTATAGAAATCCTCGTCCATTTTCAATTTTAAAAAAATATTTCAAACAGCCTTAAAAGCGAACAAGAGATGTCAACAGTACACAAATACGGACAAGACAATCAAAATGTCACAAAGGCGGTCCAAACAGAACAAATAAGCGATCGGATGCGTTCAAATAAGCGGCCCAATGATATGCCAAATAAACGATTCAAGAAAATGTCTGCTCGAGCGGTTCACAAACTTCTTATACGAGCGGTTCACTAATGTCCAAATAAGCGATCTGGATGGATGAATGGACCAAATGAGCGGGCCGTAGTTTTGGAGCGGTCCAGGTTATCCGATCGAATAAGCGGTTCTCAACCGTACGAATAAGCGGTCCAAATCTGTTAATTTCGAGCGGTCCAAAACAATTCAGAAAAGCGGTCCACTTTCGGACATCATTTTGGCATACTATTTCTTTGAATTTCAACACCAAACTTTCAAGGGTTTGACTCTGTACTATCGCGCACAACCCCTGAGATTTTGAGCAAATTTCGACCGTTAAAAATGTTTGAATCTGAAAAAGAAGGTGTAGAAGACAGAATTTTTGACGATTTCCAGCTATTCTCTGTAGAACTCCTCCTCCTGAAGCTCTGATACCAATTATAGGATCGTTTAGCGACCCGAATGAGTCGATCAGAGGCGTTTTCGTCAATTACAGGTGCGGAATAACAAGTAATCAACGTAGGAATAGCTTGCAATACACTTTAAACACTTTCTGTATTGATTTGACGGTAAATACAACAAGTTCTCGATCCGGCAGCACTTCGGTACGAGATTCAACAAAACATTACAAATGAGATCGCTCTTGGGGTATATATAGGCAATTGGAACCGCTTATTGGACAGGCCCAATAAGCGGCCCAAGAAGTCATTCAAGCGATCCTACATAATGACGTTCAAGCGGTCCACTTGTTTGTCCACCCGCTCGAGCGACCTTAAACCTAAATGACCATATAAGCGATCCAAATAGTCTAAAACTATACAATCTCACTATTTCTCGTATATTGAGCCAAGATCTAACATCTAAGACTATGACTCGATACAAGACGTAATCAGCAGATGTAGTGCACCAACAAGGACCACGCCCGGAAGAAGGAGTTTCTAAAAGCCTTATCTAACCAAGATTAGTAGCTTCTTGGAAATTTTGCTAATTAAAATAAAACATAGGGCTAGAACTCCATGGTTTAATATTTATGTATTTTCATCTTTAGTTTTATGTTATGTCTCTCTATGTTTGCAATGATATGATGGTTTCTAAGATTGATGGTTATTGATGAATAAAACACACTTATGGTGGTAATGGATGAAAAAGGGAACGAGAAAAATGGCCCCATGCACAAGGAACAGAGCAACCCGACACAAATCTCCATCATAGAAGGCTCAACACGGGCCGTGCCCAACCAACACGGCCCCGTGCTGAGCCACCTGCAGAAAAACGCCCAGTTCAGGTAACTGGACACGGGTCGTGTTCAACGGACACGCCCCCGTGTCCAGGCTTCTGTCTCATTTCTTTAATTTCTGTTACTGGCACCTGACCACGGGGCCGTGCCCGGTCAACACGGGGCCGTGTCCAGACTGCCAGTAACATAAATCTTTGCTTTTTAACACCACACCACACATCCAATCAACCTAAAAATTTATTTTTGGGACACATTGAGGACAATGTGTAATTTAAGTGTGGGGGGGAAGCTAACACTTTGAAATTTTGCAAGTCCTAATAACAAGCCTTACACAAAACTCTATTGGAACCGCTAAACACCCCAAAAAAAATTTTCAAAAACATCCTTTCATTTTTACTTGTCTAAAGTTTAAGTTAGGAATCACAAGATCAATAAGGTTATATTTTTATAAAATTTACAACCGAAAGCGTCGTGATACAAGAACCAACATAAGAAAATTACGAAACGGCATAACAAGTCTAGTTAAAATTTAATTATATATACTTGATCACATTAAAAACCCATTTCCACAAAAGTGAGTTTTGAGCCTTTATTGAGCATACAAATTTACATCTTTAGACTAAATGCTCATTTTTCGTTTCTTGTGTGAATAGCCGCTTGGTTCTTACAACTCTAGAACTTGCCACGACAATTCATTCCCGGTCCTTACCAACTTAAACCGAAGTAAGTAAATGATGGAGGCATTAGGACTAACCATTTTTCTTTCTACACCATTATTTTTCAATTTTTTTTACCACTTACCCAAAATCCCCCTAGATAACCCCTTTGAGCCTAAACCTTTCATTTCATTACCCTAAAAAAACCCTTTTTACCCACCAAAAACCTTTTTATTTTTTTCACCCCTTATTTTAGTAACAAAGCTCGGTTTTTCGCAAGCTCGTTCTTTTATGTGACTAAAAAAAATAGATATATATGATGATGAAGTTAAAAATAAACAAAGCTATACAAACAAAAGCTTGTTTGGAGGAATACTTCAAAATAAAAAGTCACTAAAATTTTTTTTTCGAAAACCGACGCTTTTTACGCTTTTCGCCTTTTACTAACCACTAACCCAACCACCCACCTTTAGCCCAAGCCTAACCCTTCACCCAAAAAGTCCTCTTGATATTTACAAAGGTAAAAAAGTTAAAAAGGAGGAGGATTGATTGCTTCGCAAGCCTATGGAAGGTGTGAGTTCCATGCTGCTCTCGAGAGATTCACTAAATACACCTACGGCCGAGTGTTGAGTGATTTATCCCGTGAGGTATGTGAACTTGTATATAAATAGAATTTTAAAAAAGGCATGTTATGCCCAAATAAGTAATTTATCCTATGAGACGTTCTCAATAAATCATAACGAATAGGATTGTGAATAAATAAAAATAAAACCTAAAAAGATCTTTGGATTCCCGACACTCTATGACAAACCAAAAACATTCTCTTCTACCTATTCCATTTGGGAGTGTAAGCCACATTTAAAGAGTTTTGCTTGAGGACAAGCAAAAGTTCAAGTGTGGGGGTATTTGATGTGTGTAAAATGCAACATATAAATCACATCAATTAAGGCATAAAACTAACCCTTTTTAAGTACTAATGTTGGAAAAAGAGTGTTTTTGTCTTCCTTTTGTATTTTCAGGATGAAATGAGCTCAAATTCACAAAAGAAGCAAAAAGACAACTAATTCTAGCACAAATACAAGGAAAGGAATAAAAGAAGACTGCCCGGACCCTCAACGGCATCCTCCAAAGCAAAGAAGAGAAAACAGAAGCCTGAACACGCCCCGTGCTCAGCCAGCACGGGGCCGTGCCCAAGAAGCAGCATAAAAGACAAACTTATAGAAGCTTCCATTGCCCACCACGGGGCCGTGTCCAGTGAGCACGGGGGCGTGGTGAAAGTACAGCAGGCGCATTAATTGTAATTGTGAACTACAATTAATGAGGAGAGAGACTGTCAGACGGGCACGGGGGCGTGTCCAGCGGACATGGGGCCGTGCCCAGCCTTCTGTTCAGCCTATAAATAGGGGTGCTTGGTTTCATTCCATCTCATCCCTTGGCACACCACCTCTCTCACACTTCATCCACCACCCACCACCACCATAACACCATCATCCACCACCATCATCCATTGTCCATCATAGAGTGTGTGAGTCGTCTCGGGATCCAAGATTGATCGTAAGAGTTCTTGACAATCAAGGCCATGTTTGCCTAAGTCTCTTACATCACTTGGTGAAGACAAGTGTTTAGTATAATACTTTTTATTTTTAATCTTTTGCACTTTTTATTTGGTTTTGTATTAATGACTTTAATAACTAGTTGCTTATGTTGAAGGTGATCTTTCCTTATCGTTTGTCCGTGGTGTCTTGGCATTATTTTACTGTCTATATAAAATAAAAGATTTTCACCATTCATATCTCCACGGTCTATATGGAGGTATGTTGGCTACCTGGTCGGGGGTTAAGGGAACGGTTTGGTAAGGGTCTTGCCCTTGTTCAGCGTTTAGAGGTCCTGCTTGGGACTTGGGTCAAATTTAGTAGGATCTCCTTCAATGCCCATAGGTATTGGATGGCGGGGATCCAAACTCTTTGACCCCCTCATAAGTTAACTACTATTAATACTATAACCCGGCTATTTAGGACTATATCCCTGCTGACTCAGACTACTTAGTCGAGGGTAACGTCACCGCCAAAAGCGGGGCCTACCATAATTTGCATTAATAACTTAATTCATTATCTTCCAATAATCCGACCCTTTAGGATTGTATCCTTGCTGACTCAAACTACTGGGTTGAGGGTAACGTCGCCTTCAAAAGAGGGGCCTACTACAATAACTAAGATAATCTCTTAAACAAGTGCAAAAGTGCGAAAATAATCAAAGGTTATACTAATACACGAGTCGGATCCAAGTGATTCATCTTGTCTATCTGTTTTTATTTTTTATTTTATTTTTCAGCATTTAGTTAGTTTGTATTTTCTTAGTTTAAAAACATTTTTCTCACTTTTTGATTTGATTAGACGTTGAGGATAAACCGGTATTAAAAGCTCTTGTGTCCTTGGACGACCTCGGTCTCTTACCAACACTATACTACGTCCACGATGGGTGCACTTGCCCATATGTGTGTTTAGTATTAGTAAATATCGTGTTTTATAAATTTAAAACTTGGCTAAAGGTGTAAAAAGGGCTTAATCATATATCTAAATTATATACACACCAACACACATCAGCGTCGTGAAGAGTTTTGCTCGCATAATAGATCGGGTGAAAGTGCTTTTCTCTCTTTTGGCCAAGAACGGCCCCTATAGCGTAATCACTCGCGTCGCACATAATCTCAAACGGCAGACTCCAGTCCGGTGCAACTAAAATAGGGGCCTCAATCAACTTTTCCTTGAGAAGGTCAAAGGCTCTCAAGCAATCATCTCCGAATATGAACGGAGCGTCTTTCTCCAACAAACGGGTCATGGGTCTGGCGATTTTTGAAAAATCTTTAATGAATCGCCGATAGAACCCGGCATGACCGAGAAAGCTCCGTATCGCTCTAACAGAGGTGGGAGGCGGAAGTCGTGAAATGATATCCACTTTGGCTGGATCGACCTCCATACCAGCATGCGAAATCTTGTGTCCCAGAACTATGCCCTCCTTCACCATGAAGTGGCATTTCTCCCAGTTCAGGACCAGATTCGTCTCCTCACACCTCTTCAACATTTTTCTCAAATTTTCCAAGCAGTGATCGAAGGAATCCCCAAATACCGAAAAATCATCCATGAAAACCTCCATGGAATCCTCGATCAATTTAATCACCTCCTTCTTCACCACGTCCTGCATATTTGGATTTAAACGCCTCTGATGTTGTGCACATGGTTTGTACTCGTCTTCCATCAGAATCTTGTGAGTACAGAAAGAAGGATTGATGCCCTTGATATCCATGATTTTCCATGCAATGGCTCTCTTATGAAGTCTCAGAACCTCGAGAAGCCGATTTTTCTCATCCTTTTCCAATGATGCCGAAATTATGACCGGTAGGCGACGTTCCTCGTCCAGAAATGCATACTCGAGATGTGGTGGGAGTTCTTTCAACTCCAAAGGCGTCGGATCTTCAACCGAAGGCTCTGCTTCCTCCTTTTTCACATGGTCAATTTCAAGAAATCTCTCCGGACTCTGGGAACCATCGTCACCAATCTGATAGACTGGCTGCTCAAAATCGTGGCCCTCCTGCGTAATGCCAATCAGGTCCCCACACGACAGACGTGTGTCCGAATCAATCTCGTCAATAGTACCTTGAAAATGAGAGCACACACATGCATCGACAATGTCGACGTAATAAAGCTTGTCATCATGACATTGCGGATGCTGCATCGATCTTTTGATATCGAATGTCACGTGCTCATCATTCACTCGGAGCGTGATTTGGCCAGCTGCCACATCAACAATCGTCCTCGCTGTATTGAGGAAAGGACGTCCAAGTATCAAAGGTACCCTTGAATCTTCGTCCATGTCAAGGATAACAAAGTCCACGGGGAAAAAAAATTTATCGATTTTTACAAGCATGTTTTCCACAAATCCGCGCGGATACTTTATTGAGCGATCTGCCAACCGAATGCTCATCCTAGTAGGTGACGGCTCACCCAGATCCAGTTTAGTAAAAACCTTATATGGCATAAGGTTAATACTCGCTCCCAAGTCAGCCAATGCATGGCTAACAGACATGTTTCCAATCAAACACGGGAGCGTGAAACTACCAGGATCTCCCATTTTCGTGGGCAGACGGTTTTGCAGAACGGCGGAACAAGTCTCATTCATCACCACACATGATATATCCTCGAGCTTCTGTTTATTCGAGAGGATATCCTTAAGGAATTTCGCATACTTTGGCATCTGGGCCAAGGCTTCAACAAACGGTATATTGATGTGTAGTTGCTTAAACAACTCAAGGAACTTACCGTATTGTTCTTCATTCTTCTGCTTCTTCAGCCTGCCTGGATAAGGTACTGGAGGAGTGTAATCTTTAACCGGCTCCTGGACTTGTGCTGTACTTGCTGGGCGCAGCCTGGCTTGCACCTCGTCCGGTGTGTCAGTCGGGACCGCTTCAGTGATCGGTGCTGAGTCCGATATGACGGGTCCGGTAGTTTTTCCACTCCTGGTCATGACAGCATTCACATCCCTGTGTCCGCCCGGGTTTGGTTCTGTATTACCCGGAAGACCGCCTGGGGGTCTTTTGGACATCATCTGTGCCAGCTGACCAACCTGATTCTCGATATTCTGAATCGAGGCTTTCTGACTCCTCATTTCTCCCTCGTTAGCCAGAAAACGATCTTCGCTTTGTTGGTATCGTTTTTCGGAGCTAGAGAGAAGCTGAGCCATCATATCCTCCAGCTTGGAACTAGACTGAGGGGCCTGCTGCTGGGAGCTACTCCCAGTGCCCTGATTCTGGTACGAATATGGACGCTGCTGGTAGGGTTGGTTGTACTGCTGGTACTGCTGACCCTGCTGAGGCGCTGGAGCACGCTGAGTGAACCCCAATGGGTTCTGATTTCCTGCGTTCGCTCGCCACCCAAAATTTGGGTGATTTCTCCAACCGGGATTATAGGTGTTGCTGTACGGGTTACTCTGCGGCCTTACCTGATTACTCACGAGATCTACTTCTTCGTGGCCCTCATATACGACTCCCTGAAAACATGCCCCAGGCTCGTGTGACACTCCGCACTGGTCACATCCCGAGCCAGCATGCGCAATCATCTGGGACTTGTCGAATCTCGATGCAAGAGCCGAGATTTGTGCAGTAATGGCCGTGTAGTCGTCTACAGCATGAACTCCTGAACGAGATGATGATGATGATGCCCGACCTCTATCTCCGTCCCGAGGCGAGCTGGATTTCAACGCAGCTTTCTCTATAATATCATACGCTTCAGTCGGCGTCTTAGTTCCAAGATCGCCTCCCGCGTTCACGTCTAATCGCTCTTGCGTATTATAGCTGAGCCCCTGATAGAACGTCAAAACCAGCTGTCGCTTGGAGAAGACGTGATGTGGCACATCAATCAACAAATCCTTGAATCTCTCCCAAGCCGCATGCAACGACTCGCCCTCGTCCTGGCGAAAGGAAACAATCCGATTCCGTAATTTGTTCGTTTTCTCAGGTGGAAAATATTTCTGCATAAACTGCTCTGCCAACTGATTCCAGGTCCTGATGGACCCAGCAGGAAGTGACATAAGCCAAGCTCTAGCTTTGTCACGTAACGAAAACGGAAACAACCTCAACCGAATCGCATCCTCCGAAACACCTGTAATCCTAAATGTCGAACAAATAGCAAGAAAAGCAGCGATATGCCTCCCGGGATCCTCA
The DNA here is from genome assembly GCF_002127325.2 of Helianthus annuus. Taxonomy (NCBI): domain Eukaryota; kingdom Viridiplantae; phylum Streptophyta; class Magnoliopsida; order Asterales; family Asteraceae; genus Helianthus; species Helianthus annuus. The sequence continues at coordinate 96,266,800 of NC_035439.2, read as the reverse complement.
TGCTCACGTCCATCAAACTGTACTGAATTCTGCACCATGTTAATAATACTAGATCTAATTTCAAAAGTAGGTGCATCTATAGTGGGCTGAAGGATACTCGGCTCCAGGCCTGCCCTTCCGGGCTGATTTGTTTCATTCAACGGTCGGTCGTCGTCCGCCATGACGACTCTCTCCCCGTCCCCTGAGCTTTCGTCTTCAGAGATAATCACCGGCTCGTCGATTGCATTTGCTATGCGTTGTGCAATGACAAGCGACCTTTCGCGCAGCCTCTTACTTCTTCTAAGATTATGCGCTGGTTCGTCAGTAGGCTCAGCAATAGCGGGCGCGGGAGTTGAGGACATCAACCTGCAAACGAAAAAATGACACAATGAATAGTTTATTAATATAATAATGTTTTTTTTTAGCTGAATAGAAACAGAATATGTGTAAAAATGGGCTGAAAATTTTATAAAAATCCGAAAATGGGCCGAAATTTTTATAAAAATTAAAGCAATGAAAATAATCGAATCGGCTAGTTTAAAAACGATTTTTAAGAGCCGAAAATTCAACGAATAAATGAATAAATAAATCCGGATTTGAACAAATAAATAGAATAAAAATTTACAAGTGTACAAAAGAATCATGAAAACGAATAAATTGAATTAAAAGCTAGAAATATTAACAAATAAATCAACAAATAAATAATCATGAAAATATACACAAATACTAACAAGTATATACACCGATAACACAATGACTCGGGTCGTTCCTAAAACTCGCCACTCCCCGGCAGCGGCGCCAAAAACTTGGTACGTGCGCGACTAAACATATTTTTACAATGAAATTACACACGAATTGGTTTTAAATTTATAAAAGTGATTATTACTTTTACATCAAAACACACACGAAAGGGCAAGTGTACCCCGTCATATATGTAGTAAAGTATCGGTAAGAACCAAGTATCGATCCACGGAAATGGGCGGAGAAATAGTACTAGACCTTTGCCACTAAATTACCGGTAAAAACATAAATTGTCTTGGTTTTAATTAAACTAAAGTAAGCATAAATAAAAACTTATAAAACATAGTAAATTATATATTAATAGCCTTGCTTAATACACAACCACAGCATGTCAACTAAGTCAGTTTTGGCACTAGAAGCATTCGGTCAATTTTCCATTTCGAGACAATTAGTATCTCTTTCGGGAATCCTAACATGACAATCATTCGGAAAGTTAAAACGATAAACACACTTTAACCACCTAAAATTGTTCTTTAACGTGCAATTGATAAATGTCTATGAAAATCTCCTAAAAATAAGTTAGTCATCCGTTAGGAGTTTTCTAACCTCACTTAATCAAGGAAAGCAACACCGATAAACACAATGCAACCACCGAGACAAGCATAAACTAGATTAAATCACAACCGAGTTCATTTTACAAATCTTACGCATAAATTCACCAAGATAGCAATTTTGGCCGAAACTACTAACTAAGCTAACAAATCATGGCAAGAATTCATAACAACACCATCTAACCCGTTAGAGTCCTTCCGTGAAGGCAAGCTTTCTTGATTAACAATAATTACATTTTATTAAACCACTAACCCGTTAGAGTATCATGGTGCCCACATTTTAACCAAGTTAAGCTAGTTAACCAAATTAAAAGTTTACTAATACATGATTAAATAAGCTTCATTTTTCAACTATCTTACCTAACCAAGTACCAATCATCCAACACAATTAATTATAATCAAGAAATCAATATCAATAACAAGGTTGCAAACTAATCATCAAAGATAATCATAGAAAACACTTCCAAATTTCATTACAAACATAGATTAACATACTAATGGTTATAATCAAGCAAGGGATTGTTGTGTTTTTGCCCAAAGGCTACAATAATACATAAACATTAACCTAAATGCTTGAAAGATTAACAAAAACATGGAAAGATTAGAAAACCCAACCATAAACAAGCATAAGATTAAGAATCCGGATAGTGAATGAGCAAAACCGGGCAATGTGGCTTGAATCCGGGTGACTGCAGGAGCCTTCGGAGCCTCAAAATCGCCTGCAAAGCTCTCCAAAATTCCAGAGTTACTAATAGAATGGTTCTGTTCTGTTTTTATGCTTTTTCCATGTTGCACGGTCGTTCTTCCGATCGCACGACCGTGCACTTTAAGCAATTATTGGTGGTGGTCCACCATAGTGCGTGACGTCACAGATCGTTGACTGGTCTTCGGACACGCACGGGCGTTCTTCACTTGGCACGGTCGTTCCTCACCGAAGTCTAGTTGCATGCCTGGTCCTTTGGTCGTTCAGTTCCGATGTCTTGTTTGGTTGTCGGATCCGCAAGACCGTTCCGCATACGGCACGACCGTGCCTTTTCGGGTTGGCCTTCAATGCCTTGCACGTGGAGTTGCACGCCTCGTTCACTGCCGGGTCATTCAGGATCATCGGTGACGCACGGTCGTGCATGAGGTCGCACGACCGTTCCAGACGCCCAGGTCAGTTTTCTTCACAGAATCTTCGCAGCTTCGTCGTAGAGTCCGGAAAGTCCTCGTTTTTGCTATCATCTTGTCTAGTATGCTGTTTTAGGCCTGTAAACAAAGATGTAGATAATTAAGTATCCGAATGACGGTTTTACGGCCGAAAACGCATAAAATAGGGGTAAAACGGGGGACTAAAATATGTGTAAATTAGCGAATATCAATAAACGTAGATACGTGTATTATAAACACATTTGTAAAAAAATTCACAAAGAAAAAATATTGTGAGTGCAGTTTTGAGCACCACAAGTTTGTGTTTACGGGTACCGTAACTTTTAAATAAAATTTACTGTACCCGTAAACACAAACTTGTGGTGCTCTGTGTTTATAATACACGCATCTGCGTTTATGAAAAAAAAATTGGTCCAACTCGCCCCGTACGGTGTAGTTCTCAGGATTCTTACAACTGGAGGTGGTTTTCATTTTAGCGGTCCCCTATATATATATATATATATATATATATATATATATATATATATATATATATATATATATAGGTATGTATGTATATATAGGGCAAGGATATATAGGAAACCATTTTTTAGTGAGAAAACTAAGGAAACCCAATTGTGACCATTGATCTTGATGATCTAATGGTTGAGGAAATAACTAGCATTATTGAATTAAATAAATTGCAATGTTTATTTTCATATGTACTTTAAAGGGTATTTGGGTAAAAACACAATGAAACACGGTACATAGAATATATTAAAAAAATGTGAGGCTTATCCTCTTATTCTCTTTCTTCTGTACAAGTCACCACCATTATCATCATCCATTCTTTCTCTCTCTTCATGTTTCAAAATAAACACCAAGAACACACACAAGTGTGTGTGAGAGAAGCAGCCTAAACCGTTGTTTTTTAAGAAAGAGAAACATAAAAAACACACACACAAGTGTGTGAGAGAAAGAGAAACAAGATTCTCCATCGTCTTTATCAAGAACACCAAGATGTGTGAGAGAGAAGCAGGCCTGAAATCATTTGGTTTCATGAGTTTTTAGAGAGAGAAAGTTGTTGGAAAACCAAAACCAAAACCAAGAACACACACAAGTTTGAAAGAGAGAAGCAGGTCAGAAATTCATTTGGTTGCATGCGTTTTTAGGGAGAGAAATTTGTTAGAACACCAAGAACACACACGTATGAGAGAGAAGCAGATTTGAAGATGTACATGAGAGAGAAGCAGATTTGAAGATGAACATGAGAGAGAAGCAGATTTAGAGAGAGGAACAACAATCTTCATCGTGTTCGTCTCGAACAGCAAGAACACACGCACAAAGTGGTCTAGTAATGATAAATGTTTATGTAGTTACAGGTTTTTGTTTTTGTATTAAAATCATTTTTATTTTTTGATATTATCAGTTGTTATTAACTTACAAATCTATATCTTTTTAAATGTTGAAATGTTATTTTAGATGAGTTGTTAGTTATCTTGTATAAACTTCACTCCGATATCACATTTTCATTACCTTTTAGAAAGTCCATAATTTAATAGTTGATGATCTCGTTCATTTTATATATAAAAGTTGTTCTTTTTGTTGCTACATATGTTGTAACAATGTTACACGTGTTTCTTATGTTAAAACCAGCCCTTTCTTGGACACAAAAGGGGCTACACATGTGTAACACATGTTTGTAACGTGTGTTACACTGGAGGGTAACACATCTAAAACAATTGTTGTGGGAGCACAACTGTCCAGTCTAGAAAACAAAAACAAAAGCTATACGACGACAAACAAATACGAAAGGTTGTGCTAACATATGTTACACGTTTGTTTAGTGCTTGCAGCGAGGGAGTTGGTTCCACCGGATAGTAGTTGTTTGAAGTGTATGGTAACTGTTTACATATGTAACCTTTTTTGGGTGGTTTTACTTAGTTTTTTTTATGTGTTAAATGATGCAGATAAAAACTCAAAATTTGGGGAGTCTTCAAGTTCAGGGCATAATTGGGTAGAAGGTAACTAGTGTTAGTTATGTTACTACTATTTTTTTAATTAGTAGATTAAAAATACTGGATTGTAACTTGTGTTATTACGACTTGACCATAGCAGTTGCAGCCAAACGAGAAGGGATCTTGGTAGGAAGAAAGATAACCACAATATCGGATGCGACAAAAGGTGGCCATAAAGCGAAAGAAGGTATATGGAGAAACCGATGAAGAATGGGAACAAGAAGTCAATGAAGGGCAGGTGGTGGGTACCTTTGACGTTGTACATAAGTTACCCTCTAGTGTAACACATGTTACAAACATGTATTATATATGTTCAACCCCTTTGTTACCAAAAAAACGGGGCTGCACATATGTAAGCCATGTTTTGTAACTTATGTTACACTAGAGGGTAACACATCTATGATCATTTTTGGATCATTTATATATATTTAAGTCTGTATAAACCTAAAACATCGATACCCCCCAAAATGGTTACACATGTTCCGACAGAATGGGAAATATGTAGCAGCGTTCAATACTGTTGTTTCACTCTATAGTGTGTAACATGTGTGACATGGCGTTTGTCAGCAAAACATATAACTTGTAAGGTGATACGGCTGTATCTTTGAAACATGTTTACCTATAAGTACTTACATGTTACATGTTGTATCTTTAAAACATGTTTAAACTGGAAACTAGAAACACTTACAAAGTATAAAGCAGAGTTACACAAGATGTAACATGTGTAAACTGGAAACACTTGTATAACATTTCGGTGTAACACATGTTACAGGTTGTATCTTTAAAACATGTTTACCTATAAGTACTTACAAAATATAAAGCAGAGTAGGAATATAACTTTTAAGGATGTTACACACGTTGTAGAGAAGATGTTACATGTGCAGACACAACTAACATGTGTAACATGGCGACAAGTGTCATGTGTGATCTTTTTTGTTACCCTAGGGTGCTAAATGTATTATAACGTTCATAACACACGTAAACTTATACTAACATCCGTCCCTACGTCCACAAATGATCTAGAACATACTCCATGTTACCATCTTTACGAGTATCTAATGGCACTAAATTGTGGACACCGAATGCCAACGAGCAATATCATTCTATTATTGTTAAATCATACGTCACACTGGAAGAACTTCTTGCTAAGTTTAAATTGACACCAAAGGGGCTGACATATGTAACACATATTACATATAATTGTTGCATCCAAAAAAAATTGCAGCCAAAAATTGGCATACTAACATCCGTATTCATCCAAAAATTGGCTTACTAACAATGAAAATAAAAATGAATTTTATATCAATAGTTGTAATGCTTCTAAAAATGGTCTTCACAACTACATCCATCTTCATAACACATAGCAGCCAACCAAAAAACACACCATCGTCACCACGAAAACCTGATGATGCGTTGTAATCATTCGGCGGGTTTCGCTTCTTGATAACCATCTTCATCTTGAACACAAAACATCTTTTCACCTATGAACAAAACAAGTACATCAATATTAAATATTCTATAGTTAAAACTTATTAATCTTCTATGTAACATGCGTAACGTGGCTATACATGTGTTACCTCTCTAGTGTAACACATGTTACAAACATGTGTTACATATGTGCACCCCCCCCCCCTTGTGTCCAAAAAGGGTTGGGGTAACTATAAGTAACGTGCGTAATGTTGTTACTACATATGTAGCTAATTATCCCAACAAAAAAACACGACTTTTTATTTGTAAAATAAACGAGATATTCCGAATAAATTATAAAGTTTATACATTTTAGCATTTAACAGCCAATCTAAATAAACAATAAGCTGGTCTCATATACTGGGTGTAACACATGTAACACCATGTATGCAACATATGTAACCCGCAGTGTAACACGTGTTACAACATATATGACAAACAGTTTAGAAATTTTAGCATTAATTTTCGCAAAAATAACAATATACTCTGTACAAACGATTTAGAAAGTCAACATTAATCTTCGTAAAAAATATCCATATACTCTTCGCATAAATGTAGCTGATAGAAATGTAACATATGTAGCCAATTATGCCAGTAAAAAACACAAAAAACACGAATTTCTATTTGTAAAACAAAACCGATATCCGATTAAACTATGAACTTTCTAAAGGTAATGGAAATGTAATATCGGAGTGAATTTATTCAAAAAACAACTAAACAACAAAAAAATTTGAAACATACATCGTAAAAATTATGGATTTTCAAACTAATTATCTACCATCAATGGTGATGCTGAATTTAAACAAAACCAGAAAACAAATTAAACCAAATCCAATTCATAAACCCTAAAAAAAACCCAGCTCACCCACAACCCCCCCCCCCACACACACAAAAAAAATCCAACTAAAAGCAATCATTAACTCAAAATCGCTGGACAAACAATTTAGAAATTTAACTTTAGTCTTCATAAAAAAAATCAATACACATTGAAGAGAGAAATACAACATACAAAAATTTCTTCTAGATCTTGATTAAAAAAAATAAAATAAACAAACTAGCTCTGATTTTAAATCTGCCAAACGTTAAACAAAGTATATATCTAAACAAATTACATAAATTAACAAAAGTAAGATCTTTAAACCTGTTTCTCTCTCACACACTTGTGCGTGTGTTCTTGGTGTCTAGGTGAACAACATGAAAATTGTTGTCTCTCCTTCCAAAACATTAGCTTTCTCTCTCTAAAAAACAGAAACAAAGATCTTCGGTGGCTTCGATCTTCAGATTTGATGGTGATTAAAATGACACCGAGCTTCCTTTTCTTTGAGAGCTTTGATGGTGGCTTCGATCTTCAATGGTGGCTTCGATCTTCAGATTTGAAGGTTGGAAGGGATGAGTTAGAAGGTTGGAAGGGATGAATTAGAAGATATGAATTTTTACTTGAAATCTTGAAGAAAGTGGAGGATGGTGGGGGGGGGAACAAGGACATAGGGAAGGGGGAATTGGTGAAAAGTGATGGGGTGAAAGGTGATGTGATGTGTTAGGAGTGTGTAAAAATGACAAATATACCTTTCTAACATGTGCAAATATTATATTACCTGGATTAATCTAGACCACACATTCTTGGTTTTCCAAGTTTTCTCAATAAAATTGGTTTTCTCCATATACTTACACTATATATATATATATATATATATATATATATATATATATATATATATAGGGTAAGGATAGTGTAAAAAGGGCCTAAAGTGTGAGAAGTGTATTATAACACTATATATAATACTATATAACACCATATAAACACCGTATAACAATATGTAACACCATATAATACCATATAACACTATGTAACACTATATAACATTATATAACAAATATAACACTATACATCTATCATAGACATGCTATCAGACAACCTATAGTGTTATATTTGTTATATAATGATATATAGTGTTACAAAGTGTTATATGGTATTATATGGTGTTACATATTGTTATACGGTGTTTATATGGTGTTATATAGTATTATATATAGTGTTATAATACACTTCTCACACTTTGAGCACTTTTTACAGGATCCTCTACCTATATATATATATATAGGATTAGGTTCAAACGTGAACAATTTCTCCAGGGTGAACTGATCTGGGCCCTTGATTTTTATGATCTTGATTATTAAATTGAATGGCATGATGGTAATTAATTAATTAATTGTTACTCTTTAATTAAATGAATAAGGGTACATGTGTAATTACACCATCATAGAATTCAAACCAGGGAAATTGAATAGTTTCCATAAGTTCTCGAATATATCAATTCCTAAATTATAGCAGTTTCAGTTTTAAATCTCTATTATTCAATTTTATTCAACAATTTCTTTCAATTTTATATCAATTCCTAACGGAGAAGGAATAGCGATGTTGGCAGCGGCGGCGGGTCTCGACGGCGAACGGCAGGCGACGGCAAGTGGCGAAAGTGGAAGTGGTTATGTTTGTTCGGTTCGTAGTATGCATATTCTATTTTGGTTCCATTCGGGCAACCCCCGTCATCTCGGATTTTTTCTAGGGGTCAAAGAAGTACAGATGATTCAAGTGTAAATTCTATGCATCCCTACGGTTAGTACATCACCATGATTGAACCATGATGTTTTTGTGTGATAGATGTTATGCATATTATACATGAATAAATATCAAATACAAACACTGATGAATGATGAATTCGTGTGAAACTTTCTTGTTATAAAATGATTAACGTTTGCTCTGTTCACATTGATGATGAACTAGGTTTTCCTATGAATGTACAACTGTTTATGCAATAGGTACAACCTGGTCATGCATATTGTGAATGGTCATTTATGAATGAAACAATGACTCAGGGATTCTGTTGAAATAATGATGATTACGATGGTGGCTATTTGTTACGAATACTGTTTTCTGATTTGTGATTTTAAGTGAAGATTTCCGGGTTGAAATAATGAAACCTGTTGGTCGTTGTGAATGATGATAAAGATTGTTGCTAGTCACTACTCTGTTTGAATAACAAAATCTAGGAAAGGAATGTTTGAACGTATAACTGTTTGTGAATGAAAGAGGATGACTTTGTTTGAAAGCTTGACTCCATGCTTTCATCGTGTGTACAAACTTGTGTGCCTAAGGTACAACTTAGCGTTTCATGTTTTAATCCCTTTTAGCTTTGATACCCTTGTGGGTTACCGTTAATTTTGCAACCGGTTACTTTTTTTGTTTTACTGATCTGCTGGACTATTAGTGTTCCGATTTAAGTTTTTTGGATTTCAATTTTTTGATTTTTGCTCTTTTTTTAATGCGATGTACACATGTGTATTCTGACTTTCCTCTGTTTTTAATGCGATATACACATGTGTATAGCGTCTGTTTTTTTTTATATCTCCGTTTTTTTTTTGTGTATTGAATTTGTAAAGTTGTTGATATACACTTGTGAATTATGCAAAGTATTAGTTGTTGAGTTTTTTTTTTTTTTTTTGTTCAATTCTTTGATTTTGCTCTTGTTTTTAACGCGATGTACACATGTGTATTCTGATTTTGCTCTGTTTTTATTGCGGTGTACACATGTGTATTCTGACTTTGCTCTAATTTTATCCCAATGTACACATGTGTATTCTGACTTTGCTCTAATTTTATCCCAATGTACACATGTGTATAGTGTCTGCTTTTGTGATATCTCATAATTTTTTGTGTATTGAATGTGTAAAGTTGTTGATGTACACTTGTGAATTATGCAAAGTATTAGTTGCTGAGTTTTTTTGTGCTATTTTAGGAGATGTCGTTAACGAGAAAAGTGGAGATGGAAGGTCGATAAGGATGATTCACGTATGAGGTCGATAAGGATGATTCACATATGTTTGTTTGCTTTGTCGATAAGGATGATTCAGCATACAACGTGGCGAATAGTTGTAAAAGATTATGGTTTTTGTTTTTTTGATTTTGTTGGGTTTATTGTTTTTAAGAAACTGGAACTTATAATTATGTGTTTTTTGTTTGGTTTGAAAAACATTATGGAACTTGTAATTTGTTAAATATAAAATAGTTTTACAGGTATTGTTTCTATGTATGTATTATGTAGCTAATTACACATATGTACAATGCTGAGTACACATGTGTACTGTTCTATTTATATCCAAGTACACATGTGTATACCGTTGAAATATGAAGGCTACGTGGATCTTAAAAATCAAAATTCGAATTCTGGTGATGAATCTGAAATAAAAATTAAAATTGAAATATGGTGAGTTGTTGTTTGTTTTGATAATTATCTTATTAATAAATAAAACATAATGTGGATAATGAATTTAAATTAGGAAAGATGTAACTTAATTCAATTATTAAAATAATGATTTAAATCTAATTTTTTATATAATTACAATCCTATCCTTAACAACTAAAAAGGAAATCAAGGGTCCAGATCTGTTCACGCAGTTCACTCTTGGGAGGTTGTTCACGCTGGAACCCTACCCTATATATATATATAGGGTAGGGATATGGTAAAAAGTGTCTAAAATGTAAGAAGGGTAAGAAGTGTTTTAAACCATTGGATATTTGATCTAATGGTTAATAGGGCATAAAAATGTAAATTGTGTTTTAATTAGAGGGACCTTATGTAAAATTGAAGGGCAATAGTGCCTTTTTCAATGTTTGAAATATGGTAACCGTAACCTACACAACCAAAAACACCTACATTCACTCCTTTTTTCTTAAATATCGGAATTAATGATTCACCTTAATTGTAGGAGGTCTTTGGTTGCATATTCTTCATACGTTATCATAAAAAGATCTATAATCAGATTCATGGCGTGGTATTTTAAAACAACTGGATAAATTGACTATGATTCAAGTCATGGTGTTTTATCTGGAGACATTGTTCATGGCGTGGTGTTTTAAACATCTATGATTCAAGTCATAGTGTTTTATCTGGAGACATTGTTCATGGCGTGGTGTTTTATCAATACAAAACATTCCCAGATTTTAAAACACCATTACTATGATTCAAGTCATGGTGTTTTATCTGGAGACATTGTTCATGGTGTGGTGTTTTAAACATCTATGATTCAAATCATGGTGTTTTATATGGAGAAATCGTATAATCAGATTCATGGTGTGGTGTTTTAAAACACTATGATGGGGATAAAACACTATGAAAAAGAGATTAAAGATACCTGTACATAATATAACACTATTGACTGGGGAATATAACACTACAACAAGAACTTACCGTAAACAATTAAATGTATAGAACAAATCGAATTCGAATCACATCCCTAATATATCGCCTGATATTTTTGGCAGTTATCTTTGGAAATCAATTAATTGATAAGAATGGACAATTACTAATATACCCTTTTGAATTAATTAAGATGAGGGACACTTGTCATTCCCAAATTATTTCTTACACTTCTTACAAAAGATGGACTTTGTACAGGATCCTCTACCTATATATATATATATATAGGACAAAGATCCGTTAGGAACCACCCCTTATTGCGAGAACCGCGAGAACCAATGTGAACACGTGGCAAACTTGTAATTAATGGTATTTAATTAAAAACACGCGCTCCTCATATCTTGTTCACTGCGTCGTTTTCAATGTTCACTGTTGTCTTTTTCAAACTAGGGTTTCGTTTGAGATTGTGCATAATCGACGACGACGGCGACTGATCTCTACATATTCACGACGGTGACTGGCGGCGACTGCTTTTCTACATTTTCACGGCGGCGTGGACTTGCACATTTTACGGGGGGTTCAATTGTGATATTGATTTCGTCGTTTCGTTTGATATTTTGCATAATCAACGACGGCGGCGACTGATTTCTACATATTAACGGCGGCGACTGCTTTTCTACGTTTTCGCCGCGGCGTGTACTTACACATTTTACGGGGGGTTCAATTGTGATACTGATTTCGTCGTTGGTATACTGATTTCGGATACTAATGGCTTCGTCTGACTCATCTCGTGTTGGAGTTGAACCTTCTGCATCGGGTGATCATCATACAACATCTTCTTCATATCATCCACATCAAGATGCTAGTTTTTGCGGCCCATCTAATGTCATTGTAAATCCTATTTCTGTTTTAGGTCCGTCTGATATTTCTGCTGTAGGTCCGTCTGATGTTGATGTCAATACCTTACCTGCTGTTAATCCAACTGAAAGTTACAATCCTGTGTTTACAACAGTTGCAAACCCAGTTGCAAATCGACACACCCTTCATGGGTTTGAAATTCAGACGCTTGATTCAATGTTTACATCAGGCAACGTAGGCTCTGAAACTGCTAACTTACCTGATCAATCGTTACCCGTTGACACCACATCTACTGGTAACACCACATCTACTGGTACCACCACATCTACTGGTACAGCACCTACAAGCACAGAACATGAACATTTACAGTTCATTCGGTTTGAAACTAAAGGTATTTTATATCCATTTTATGTAAAATGTGAATTGTTCAATGATATACTCCTTTTTATCATGTTCATAACTTTATCATGTTCACAACTGTTTATGTTGTTCATTACGATTACTCAATATTATATGCACATGTGCATTGTGTATGTTGTTCATTACGATTACTCCATTTTATGTAAAATGTGAATTGTTCAATGATATACTCCTTTTTATCATGTTCATAACTTTATCATGTTCACAACTGTTTATGTTGTTCATTACGATTACTCAATATTATATGCACATGTGCATTGTGTATGTTGTTCATTACGATTACTCAATATGCACATGTGCATTGTGTTAACTGCATTGCATGTTTACGATTGTTTTTTATTGAAAATATGATTACTTAATGTTATATGCACATGTGTATTGTGTTAAGTTCTTCATATTACACATTATTCATCTTTATCTCAAATTATGTTTTCAATGCAAATTTATGCACGTATGCATTATGATTGCAAATCAATAACTTATGACATCGTACATTAACTGCCAATGTACATGTGCATATTAATTACAATTATACTATTCGTCCCTATATCATGTTGACAATTTTTTTTAATTTATTAATTATTTCTCACTATCATTTAATTTATTAATTATCTCTTACAGGAACTATTACAGCTGCCATACATGCTACACCTAATGGCACCCCGTATTGGATACCTCAAGTTGATGTTAGATACCTTCCTGTGGTAAATAGTACATTTACCCATTGGGAAGATATTGTCATGATGTACAACACATATGCTACGCAATCCGGGTTTTCTACTCGTATCGGTACATCGAAGAACAAAAAGTATCATGACAATCCTAATACGAAAATCTCCACTCATAGATATATATTATGTTCAAGAGAAGGACAACCACGAGTCACAGAATCTGACCCCAATGCTCCATCCAAAAATGCTCCAACCATTTATGATAAATCCAAGAAACAACATAGACGAAGCCGATTCACAGTTTCCGGGTGCCGTGCGCGTATTAAAGTGAGGTTTGATCGTGCTACCGAACAATACAAAATATATGGTTTCATCGCCGCGCACAACCATTGCATGATTGGTAGCGATCACGCCAACATGTTAAAACAAAACAGGAAACTTGGATTTGAGGAGCAACAGTTCATTCACAAAGTTAGTCTTAACAAAATCGGCCCAACTGTTGCACATAACATTCAAGCATCACTTAAAGGCGGACCTCAAAATGTTCGTGGCACAACAGAAGATTTCAAAAATTGCTCTAGAGACATACGTGCATTCATCGGTGAACGCGATGCAGACATCCTCTTACATACCATGAGATCTCGAGTTACCAATCTTAATGATTTCTATTTTGATTGTGTCATAGTTGACAATGAGTTGCGATCTTTCTTTTGGGCTGATTTCGTATCATTGCGAAATTATGAGGCTTTCGGTGATGTGTGTGCATTCGACGCTACATATGACACCAACAAGTAAGATACTATATTTTTTCATCATGTGAAATTACTAATAATTTTTTAATATCATATGTTTTATTTACAGATACAAAATGATTTTTGTGCCATTCACCGGAGTTGATCACCACAAAAAATGTGTTATCTTTGGCGCTGGCATGTTATACGATGAGACTATAGAGTCGTATACATGGTTACTAAACACCTTTCTGGCTGCACATAAGAAACAACCAATCTTTGTTCTCACTGACCAAGACGCATCAATGAAACAAGCTGTATCAACCGTTTTCACAAACTCCATCCATCGTTTGTGTATGTGGCACATAATGAGAAAACTTCCGTCCAAGGTAAACACTCTATTTTTTTTATATTAACACGGCTCCAATTAAACCATATAATATGAGTAAATAATTCAACTTTTTTATTATTCATGTTTCCTCATTTACAGATTTCAAATGACATCCTTGATAATACCACTCTTCGTTCGTCAATACATAAGCTTGTGTGGAATTTATTCATCACACCACAAACATTTGAAGAAAGATGGCACGTGTTGATGGACGAATATCACCTAGACAATCATCCGTGGCTTTGTGAGATGTTTGCTATACGTCACGAATGGGTCCCGTGTTATTTTAGAGAGATACCGATGTGTTGTTTGATGAAGACTACATCCAGATGTGAGAGCTCAAACGCGCGTTTTAAAGTCAACTCGTCAGAAAGTAACACATTAGTTCAATTTTTAATGTGTTTTGAAACCAGTATCGATGCTCAACGGCATACACAACGAGATCTCGAATTTAAAAGCGACATGTCGACCCCTCGCTTATCTACCGGTCTTCGCATAGAGGCACACGCGTCCGAAACATATACATGGTCTATGTTTCTTGAAGTTCGAAAAGAAATATATATGGGCATGTTCCATTGTATGCCAATTGAACGTCCTGGAACAACCGACGTAAAAAATTACACTGTTCGTCACTGCAAATCAAACATGTCTTATGTCAATGAATTCGAGGTATGTCCTTACCCCAATATACCATTACTACATATTAACCTCAATATATATATTATAACTGTCTACTGTCTGTTTGATCAATTTTTTATTATGCACATGTGCATATATCAATTTTTGTCATGTTATGTCTGTTTGATCAATTTTTATTATGCCACATGTGCATATATCAATTTTTGTCATGTTACAACTATTGTAACCGTCATTTTGATTAATTTTTTTGGTTTTATCAATTTTTTGTTATGCACATGTGCATGTATCAAACTTTGTCTTATGTTATACCTATTGTCTAACTATTGTAACCGTCAGTTTGATTAATTTTTTTTGGTTTTATCAAATTTTTGTTATGCACATGTGCATGTATCAAACTTTGTCTTATGTTATACCTATTGTCTGTTTGAATAATTTTTTGTTATTCACATGTGCATGTATCAAATTTTATCTTATGTTATTCACTCGTTCGTATATCAAACAGTGTATTTGAATCAATTATTTAAACTTGTTCATATTACCACTCATGTATTCATTCTATTTATAATATATGTTATGCATATGTGCAGGTGTCGCTCAATGTACCTGAACAAACTGTAAGCTGTACATGTCTTGGGTTCACTCGTATTGGATACCTATGCCGACATGTATTCTGTATATTCCGTTACCACCAAATTGAACGGATACCGTCCCACTACATCATTCCACGTTGGAAACGAGATGCGCTCCCGTCGGTTGTTCATAGCGTATCTAACATATACTCATCTAACAACAGCGAGTTTGCTATCATCCATAATGAAATAATGGATTTAGTCACTCAATGCACAACCCGACTCAGACGCAATCCTGATCAGCTACGTTCCTTATCTTCTGAGATCAAACGCATCAGAAACCGCGTATTTGAATCGTTCCCGTGTGAGCCTCAACCTCGTTCCGTTCAAAAAACTGCAAACATTAGTGACATCTTAAACATACCTTCAAATCTAAGCAAAAGTGTTCATCCTCCGCAAGGTATTAGAAACAAAGGTTGTGGGACCAAAAAACAACGGATCGGCCCCGGTGGTCAAAACATTAAAGATAAACGAAAGAAAGCCGGTAAACGACAAAAAGCCGCCCGCTTATGCAACAAATGCAACAAGTATGTATTTGACCATGATTCTCGCAACTGCGAGAAAATCAAAGCTGCCAAACTTGCTGCACGAGCAGCTAAACGTGCTTCTGCTATCGCCGCTGGACTACCCGCCTCGTCTGATTCTGATTCTGATGATACTGATGTTGATTTCGATGACACCGACGATGACACCAATGATGACATCGATGAGTATAATTCTTCTGATTACGATGCATCTGAATACCCCGTCTCTATGCAAAAAGCTCCCGTACCCGAGCAAACACATGTTGGGCGTGAACCTGAACAGTCTTTTGAGCCTGATCAAAACCTTAGGCGTTCAACTAGACGTCGCAAACCATCCAACATAGCTCGTCATTCTTGATTGATTTATTATGTATTACAACTTATGATTAGCGAACTTATCTAATTATGACTACTATCTAATTATGACTACTAATGTTTGTTTTGTTTATTTTTTATTAGTACCCATTTAACTTACAGTATTGATATTGGTGATTAACTTGTCATATGCACATGTGCATATGTATTTATAAATTGTATTTTACGTTTTTCAAAACCACCTGTTTATCAATATAATATTTTTTAACATCATACATGTATGATTATACATGTTACTATTATGAATTTAAAACCATTTGTTAGTTATACCCAATTACATATACAAACTTAACATTTAATCTCTGTGTGTTTTATCACTTCATGCACATACTGTATGCACATGTGCATACAGTCATTTAACTTACTTATCAACTGTGTTATATCACTTCATGCACCTGTATGCACATGTGCATACGGGTCATTTAACTTACTAATCAACGTAACATTCCATATTTTAACAAACATATACATTTATAACTAATAACACTGTATGCACATGTGCATATGGTCATTTTACCATATTATTTCACATGTGCATAAACAACACACAACACGAACTTGTTACTGTAACCAAATTAATTCACGTGTGAATAAACAACAAACTATATGAACTATAAATCCAAACATTGATCACCATATTACATATCCAACACAACAATTTTTACACTACACATTACCAATTTGCTAAGATTTCAACTTCTGAATATATCAACCAACTATTAGTAACATGATTATCTAATTCCAACCACACCTAACCAAAATTTAACATGCATCATAACTGTATCAACTTGTTACCTTCCCAACACAACCATCTAACATGCCTAACCAAACAAAACAATCCAAATTACCAGTTTAATGTTCAAATACTACCTACGTGTCATGAACAACTACTACCCTCAAACTTTATCCGCATTCTTCCATTTGCTAAGAGTGTCCCAACATTTTTCTTGTTTTGCTCGCTCTTTTTCCAACAATTGCCTCATTCTTTCATCTTCCAAATTTTGTATTGCTTTTCTTGCGAGGTACATAACCGTTGCCTTGTACACGTTCGCCTCTGATAGTAACAGTTTTGTTGCAATCTTCATCCTCATGTTTTGCAATTGCATGTCTTGAATATTTTTTTGCGTACTAAAACCGCATTCAAACTCGACATCACTCCCTTTGTACATTTCCATGTGCCTCATAGCAAACACGCCACAATCGTTGAAATTATCGCTCGTCGCCCATTCCAGTTTTTTCTTCGTCAACGGTGCGGCTGCCATGCGTGCCGCGCTTGGATGTTTAACATTCTTCAAATAGCCAACCATATAATTTTTCTACAACAAAAAAAATAATAATATTTAGTGTTACTACATGTCATATTCATATATCCTTATTTTCAAATATAACATTTAATATAAAAAATCTATACTTACCACTTTAGATGGCGTTCCATTTTCTTTAAAACTTCTTCCTGCTGACATTCTATAAAACCCGCGGCTACTCACCATATTATCAATAACTTCGACCTTTGCGTTCTCCAAATCAAAGCATATTATATAGAAATGCTTTCTTTCAATCATTGGTATTATTATGATGTTAAATTCCTTTAACTCCAACATTTTATTGTTACACTCAACAACCTCCTTCAAGTGTGAAGTTAATATTGTAAACGCCTGTTGTTCCGTCTGTTTCGTTTTCAACACATAATCCGGCTGCACGTTACATAAATACATGTCACACACAAGTATAAATATCCTAAATATGATTGTTAAACATGAATTATAACACACTTACGATAGTTGTCGTATAACACCATAATCGCCTTTTCCCTGATGTATTGTTTTTTTTTCTCTTCGTAATTCAAAATAGCCGCCCAACAATCTATCACGTTTTGTGAGATCCATTGCCCATCCTCCAATGTGTTTATCAAAAATGCGCGCGTTGTCATTCCATGTGAGGTTTCAAAAATAGTTGAGCTGTAATCGTCACAATAAATTACATCAGTTATGTTCCGTATGCACATGTGCATAGAATACATTACATATACTATACACCATATTTTTTTATGCCAAAATTCATCAGCTCATATACCTACACTATATTTTTAACTACCCTTCAAATCACAATCAGTTATGTTCTGTATGCACATGTGCATAAAATACATTACATATACTATACACCATATTTTTTATGCCAAAATTCATCAGCCCATATACCTACACCATATTTTTAACTACCCTTCAAATCACAACAGCCGCTAACCTAATCAATCGCAACCAACCAGACCCTTATAACATGCGAACAATATAAACAACCCACCTAATTATTCTGAATTTACTGATTAAATGCTTTATATGACAAAAGTTTATGTCATTACTAAACAAATTACTTCCTACACTACAATATGTAACAGATTTTTAAATAAAAATTAATGCATATTTAATCTTACTTGAATGTCATGCTGACCTCTTTCTTCTCCTTTTCAACATCTATTTCTTTATCGTCCACATTACATTTTTTGCTCTCCGCCCTACAATATTAATTTGTACATCAGATTGTAATTCTAAATTATTATGTCACAACAAATAATAACATAACATTATAATTCACGTCCATACCTTCGTTTGTTGTCGATTGTTGTCAGCAAATATTGCCATAACGTTTTTTCATCATCATTTAATGGCTCATTCATGTCAACCACATTTGTATCTCTACCACTCACATGTGCGTTTACCTTTGTATCTTTAACACTCGCATGCACTTTTGTTCCAATGTCTGCTTCTGGTGAACTTTGTGAGCTTTGCGAGCTTTGTGACAACAACTCAAAACTCGGTACGGTGTTATCTACTTCTTTCCTGCTACGTGTTTGCCTCTTCATAACACTCTTTTCCGTTTCTGCCCACTTAATGGTCTCACCGATAACTTTGTCTAACTTTATATCCCCATCGTTTTGTGTCACTCCATCGACCTTCGTTGCACCACATTCGTCATTTTTTGATACACCGTCTAACACATCACCTTCATCTTTTAAACTTCTTTTTCTTGACCTTGTAAACACCTTCATCCCACCTTTGATTTTAACATTAACCTTTTTGTCTTTTTCACGCGCCATCACTTTGTTTTCTTTGTTGTCACCCATCTCCTTTGTGCTTAGCAAAACCGACATTTTGTTTTCACCTCTAAACGTTCTATCATACTCCCTCACCAACTCTTCAACCTTCTCATTCTTTGGATATTTGTAACAAATATCATCCAACTCTTTATTTAACAACTTTTTTTTGCTTAATGTCTCAGCCATTAAACTTTCAACCATACGAACATGCTCCTAATTAATAACACATCAATAAAACAAAGTTAGTAATATCAACCCAACATTATGCATATATTCAGCAGCTTTATCACATTATAAAACACGGTTATACACATGTGCATCAACTTGTAGAACATGAATTATATGTTCATATAAACACAACATTATGCACATGTGCATCAGTTTGCACAAATCATATTAAAATTCTTATTATGCACATGCGCATAAATTATATGTTCATATCGACACAACATTATGCACATGTGCATCATCTTGCACAACATGTATCATATACATCATATATGCATAAAATATATGTATGCACATGTGCATAAATTATATGTTCATATCAACATAACATCATGCACATATCATATATGCATAAATTATATGTATGCACATGTGCATAAATTATATGTTCATATCAACACATCATTATGCACATGTGCATCAGGTTGCACAACATGTATCATATTCATCGTATCCTAACCACTAACCCCACCACATGTCTATTAACCTAACACATATCTATGTCAACCACATACAATCTACAAAATACAAATTATTATTTTAAACAATATAATCAACGAAAGTTGGATCACATTTATAATTGCACTGGATCACATTTATAATTGCATAAAAAAACAAAAAAAACAAAAATAAATAAATCATGTTAAAACATTATACGTACCTCAAACGTCACATTTTTCTTTTCGCCTTCATTCTTGTCTACCATTTGCTCCACTTTCTTCATTCTATCCTCTTTCGTTTCATGCTCCACGTCAACTTGAGTGTCGACATATCCTTCACGTAATGCCCCTTTTCCAAAACCGCCATTCTTTATTTCCCATGTCTGCCTTCTGCTCAACATTTCTTTAGTCCAGAATGATAATGAACTCGATGTTCGGACCGTATTGATGTCCCCACACAATGTTCTATCCACATATAACATCTGCACATGTGCATTATTACCATATGTGATAACTATATATACATATATATATACAAACTAAAAACAAAATAATTTATACAAAAATTCAGATTAATTATATATCTTATTTCAAACATAACACTTAACTTACCACCAATATTGTAAGAGCACCATTAAAATATTTTGACGTGCTATCCCGTTGCCCATCCATCTTTGCTCATCTTCATGCTATCACAAATATACTTGTACCAGTTCACATCTTCAACCGCCACATCTTCGCCTAAGCATTTCAGAAAATCAATTTTGCATCTACCATCTTTGTTTATTTCCACCATTGTATTCATGAACAATGTCAGAAAATCATATTTAAACATCATGCCATCCTCCGTTGGGTTATCTCTTAATCTATCGACAATTCTACTCGGTGTTATTGTACGCCCTTTGTATAAATTCTTCCACTCAGCCAATATCCCAACTTCCTCATCTTCTTCTTCTTCGTCTTCGTCTTCTTTCACATCAGATTCTATATCAGACCCACTGTTTTTATCATTATTTTTCCCCTTTTGTTCATCCTTATGTTCTTTCTGCTCCTCATTCTCTTTATCCTTCTTTTTCTCCTTCTTTTTATACTCTATAACAGCCCCGCTGTTTCTCAATCCCAACAACTCGCTAATAACAGTTTCGTTAACTTCAATGTTTCCAACAGTCAACTTGATTGCCATATCTTTCCTGCTAAAATTATCTACCACAAAATGTGACATCTTCGCTGGCAAGCTGTCAGTTTTAAGCTTCATAATACTTCCAAACCCCATATTTTTTATTGCTACCAACTGTTGTTTAGAGAATGTGTTTAACCCCACCAAAAGTTGATGCGGAGATATGCGTGTTCGTATCGATTGCCAGTTAGATACCCTCATAACCTTTTTACTCACCGTCTTCTTAACTTTCGGTGACACAACTTCTTTATTTGAACCTGTTTATCAACATAATAACATGCACATGTTATATAATGTATGTACAAAAAAAATGTACATGTGCATTTCAAATTTTTATTAATTATTTTCAATAACACATACCATCACTATCATTGTTATCAACTTTGGTGTCTTTCAATTGTCTTCGCGATCTTACAATCCTTTTGTTCTTTGTCTTACATGTTACATCCAAACCTTTGGTTGTTTCTTCGTGTTTGCGTTTGCTAGTCCTTCTTTCTACATCAACACATTTAGTTGCATCTTTTCGTTTCTGTATGCTTTTTTCCTTTTGTGCGTTCTTTTCCACCTTTAAAATACCTGAATTCAAAAAATTAATGCGTTTGCGTGAGTTATAACATTTGAAAAAAAAACTGATAATGCACATGTGCATAAATGCATATTGCGTCATTAACAATACTAATATTAACAGTAAGTTCTCAATACTTTCTAACCTTTTTGTTTAACAACCGCATGCTCGTCTTCTGTCGCATCAGGCATTCTTTTCGACCCTTCATCTCTCGGCTTCAGTAGAAACGTAACTTTCTTTGTTTTTTTTTTCCATTTTACTGCATACAAGGATAATGTATATTAACACTAACACACGCGCATAACTATAACTAAGCAACTATAATTATGCACATATGCATACATGTTAACACATTGACCCGACAAAAACAAATTCGGTTACAAATTATAAACATACTTTATCATGTTATGCACATGTGCATACCAATCAATCATAAATATGAACCAAAACCATAAGTTATCAGTAAAACCATAAGTTATCACATTATGCACATGTGCATTCTAACACGTTATGCACATGTGCATACCAATCAAGCATAAATATGAACCAAAACCATAAGTATAAACATAAGTTATCACATTATGCACATGAAGCAAACACAAACACATATGCATACTACACGAACAAACAAACACAAACACATATGCACAACATCGGTTGTAATCTACACGAACAAACATTAAAACCTTCAGTCTTTTCAACCAAAATACCCTTTTCAACCAAAATACCCCTGGAACTTTTACCGCAGGAACTTTTCAACCAAAATACCCCTGTTAACAGCCATACACAAGCATTTTGAGGCTATATTAAGATCCAGCAGCATCATAAATTCAGCACTATGCTTTAGGCTCACACTTTGCAGACGTACAAACAGTAGGTCTGTTATCTGGTGCACCATTAACATAATACTCGCAACATGCAGCAAACTACCAGCATTAACAATAGACCCTACATGTATGCAGCTGACTAACCCGGAGATCAACAACTCGGGAAGTAAATACGGATCCCAAAAGCACAGACAGTAAACCCAGTAGCCAGTACCTCGGACAAACAATAAAGAGCGGATGTAATATAACTATGCACATGTGCATACATACAACAATATTATGCACATGTGCATTCCAAAACAAACACAAACATATAATCGCAACAATATTATGCACATGTGCATTGTAAAACAAACAGAAACACATAATCGTATTTACATGCGGATGTAATATAAATATGCACATGTGCATACATACAACAATATTATGCACATGTGCACTCCAAATCAAAACACAAACACATAATCTATGCACATGTGCATTCCAAATCAATCACTAACACATAATTGTATTGACCTACATCGGCTGTAATCTATATGAACAAGCACATACATATAATCGGTTGTAAGTATGAACAAGCACATACATATAATCGGCTATATAATCGGCTGTAATCTATATGAACAAGCACATACATGAACAAGCACAAAGAACTTTGTATGATATTACATAGTATTGTATGATATTACATAGTATGAACTTACATGGCTGTATGAACTTTCAAGTATGCTCTTCGTGATATGTAAACCTCGCCGAATATGCCGATTATTACCGTTTTTTGCCCTAAATCGATTCGGTATGGCCGTTTTTTGCCCTAATTTCGAGACGGCGATTGAATAGGATGATCGTATGGCGAATTTTTCTGATGAACTGCTGGAATAGGGAGCGGCATTGAGTATCGGCGATTGAATATTGAGTATCGGCGATTGATATCGGAATGTTTTTGTGAGATTTTTGGGGGAAAATCATATGATTTGGGAGAGTTTGTGTTTGGTTGGACTTGAAATTACTATAGATCATGTTTTAATTGAACGCTGACGTCCGGGAGCGCGAGTTTAATTTTTTTTTTATTTATAAAATTGCCATCCGTTCACAATGGTTCTCGCGGTTCTCGCAATAAAGGTGGTTCTCGCATGAACCCCACCCTATATATATATATATATATATATATATATATATATATATATATATATATATATATATATATATATATATATATATATATATATATATATATCACATCAGTTTGCTTTCGTGATTCAAGTATTATAATCCAGTTGGTGGTGGGCAATTTGTCGATGATCGAACATGTTGTGGGCATGTTACCAGAAAACAAAAAGTTATTCTACATCATATTTGTACTCTAAATCAGATTAGATATACATATAGAGTTTTAAAAGACATTGATAGATCTTAATTAACCACTAATCCAATATTGACCCTAATGTATTTAATGAGTCATGCTATATCTCATGTGTAGTCAAAAAGCTCTTGTGGGATGTTATACGACCAGTGGCGAAAAGTGCAAGAGAAGGGATTTATGGGTCGTTATATCACAAGAGGATGTAGTGGTAAGGGGGTTATTTAACCCCTTCAATTATAACATATGTATGTATGTATGTATGTATGTATGTATGTATGTATGTATGTATGTATGTATGTATGTATGTATGTATGTATGTATGTATGTATGTATGTATGTATGTATGTATGTATGTATGTATGTATGTATGTATGTATGTATGTATGTATGTATGTATGTATGTATGTATGTATGTATGTATGTATGTATGTATGTATGTATGTATGTATGTATGTATGTATGTATGTATGTATGTATGTATGTATGTATGTATGTATGTATGTATGTATGTATGTATGTATGATGTATGTATGTATGTATGTATGTATGTATGTATGTATGTATGTATGTATGTATGTATGTATGTATGTATGTATGTATGTATGTATGTATGTATGTATGTATGTATGTATGTATGTATGTATGTATGTATGTATGTATGTATGTATGTATGTATGTATGTATGTATGTATGTATGTATGTATGTATGTATGTATGTATGTATGTATGTATGTATGTATGTATGTATGTATGTATGTATATGTGTGTGAGTTGGGAAGAATAGGTCACGCCGTTATGTATTTCACGAGGAGAGCACTAAACTAACCAATAGCGCCGGCCGTAGCGGTGTGGCCGGGCGCTATGGAGCGCGATCATCAAAGCCAGTGGTATACCACCTCATTATGGACGGTCTAATGATAGACCGCGACGGAGCATGATGGGACATAAGAAGTCACATTATGGATCATACATGTCTTAATGTGTGTTAAAAGTAGGGCTGGCAATAGGTAACCTGTAGGTAACCTGCTAAGACACGATAACAGAAAAGTACACCATGTGATTTTTTACGTTTTTAAAAATAATCGAAATTTGAAAGTTAGGATCCATTATTTCTCCTTCAAGGTGCATAAAATATACATCTGTCTTATAGACATTGGATATAAAGTAGTTAAACGAGTCGTATTCATGTTTAAAATTTTTGTTTTTCGCGTTATCAGATACCTGTTAAACCTGCTAAGACACGATTTGCCAGCCCTAGTTAAAAGTCATGATAGCTTCTAATGTGTCATATTTATAAAGAGTCACTGAGGGGATTTCCTGAAAACAAGTTATTCTTTTTGCGAGATTTTGTGAGACTCGTCACCCATCAGTCAAATAATTTTCTTTTGGTATTTCATGGGTTCCGTCAGGAAATTATCCAAGACACTTAACTATTTTAATCTGTATTTGTGGGATCTGTTGATATTTACAACGGATTTTTCGGTCAATTTTCCGTAATCAAAGACTAGTTTTTTTTTTTTTTTTCATAAATAAAGGGGATATTTATTTGTTTTTTGTTTTTTTTTCTTCAGGATATTCGTGTTTAATTAATTAATTTCATTCAACTTCAACCAATTATGTCAAAGGATGAAAGGAATATCCATATTTTTGTTTTCTACTTCTTCAAGTCAAATATTCTAATTTTTCCTTCTTAATTTACCCACTTTATCTAGGGAAATCAAATATGAATAATTTTTGGTACACCTTTATAAAAAAAGTTAAAAAGAAACAAATGTAATGGAATGAAGAATAAATATTCGGACTTTAAACCATGTGAAACCATATAATTGGAAAGATTTTATGCCGATCGCTGACATCTTAAATAGTGTAACGACATACTCCTTGGATATTCTCATCTATTTATTTCAATTGGGTTTTATAGCATACAAGCTTTTATTCATACCGAAAAACTCCTTTTATATTATTAGTTCGAATAGGTCCAGAACACCGGGATAGAAAGATTCGAGTATTAATTTACATCTTTACTTTTTTTTTTCCTTTTTGAAAACCTATTTTTTTTTATATTAGGCTACCGTACTCCCAAATTAAAGAGCTCTATTGCCTCATTCAGACCAAATTATGTTGTTTTAACCGAGTCCACGCTTTCACTTTGATCGCACACACCTTTGTAATTTCTTTTCATAATTTTAATTGCAAACACACCTTTCTACTATTTTTCATCATACTAATCACACAACTTCTGATTTTTTTCACCACTTTGATCACATACACCTTGCGCATTAATAACCTCCAAGTTTGAGAACGTTAAACAAGAATTGTTGCCTGGTCGACGTGAATTAAAAAAACTTAATCGTCAAATAAAAAAAAAAAAACTGAAGAGCAATAATAGTGGAATCGTCCAACCTAAATCGCTGACCTCAAACAATGGCGGTCGAACAACAATAATCAAATGGAATGCAAGAATCGAACAACTAGAATACTCGACCTATATGTATTGCTTTTTGGATACTAAACAATCCAGATCAATATGTATTGCTTTTTTGTCATCAAACTATATGTACACAGATTATCTCCTGTTTTTGTCATGTATGATACGAAATTATTCCAAAGAGGAGGTGCTGGGCTGGGGCTGGGGCTGGGGCTGAGACTGGGTAGGTACACGGTGGGTAATGGTTTCATCCCTGTGGCTAAGATAATCAGGTCCGTACTTGCGGCTGAATACTCCGGCATGTAGAAGCATGAGATACAACATTTGGCTGAATGTCGATATTGTTATGAATAATTCCAGTGTTTGCTGCAATTATACACGGCCATTCTTAGTAGATGAACAATTTAATATGCATAATATTTTATAGAAAATCACCAAAATGGACATTTTAGACAACTTTTTATTAAAATTAAAATTGACAAAAAACCATTCAAATCCTAAAGTAAGATAAAAAAATTACACATGGATAATCAAGTGCAAAAACAAGGACTTGGCATGAAAGGGTGAGTACATGTGTAAAAACAAGGACTTGGCATGAAAGGGCGAATAAAGTACATGTTTCTACGGAGAAAAAAAGTACAAGTACAACTAGTGAAAATTTCGCCCTTTCATGCTATACATGAAAAAAAAAATCTTTTGGTCTTGGGTCTTTTTTATGGGACGTAAGGCAAGACGAAAGCTACGCTCACTTATCTTGATCATTGCACAAACCTAATGTTTAGGATCTAGTGTTTTTTTCGATGTTTATTTTGATCAAGTGTTGATTCAGGGGCGAAGCTATGAGGGGGCGCCCGACCCCCCGAACTTTTCGCTCGCTCAGTAGTGTTATGTATGTACGTTTCGTATAGAATTTTTTTAGGTATATATGTTTTCGATCCCCCGGTTTTATAAAAAAAATTAGGTATATACTTTTACGTCCAGTGACTTCCGACTCCCCCCGGTGAAAATTTTCAAGCTTCGCCACTGTGTTGATTGAAATCCAAAAATGTGTATTTTGGTGATTTTCCCACTTAGTTTTTAAGGAATAAGTTACATTACCAAGCGTTTTCCTCTTCGTCCTCCCATTTTGATCTCCTTCCAAACGAAACTATGTTTACAAAATTGTCAGTTGAAAAAATAACTAGTTACACAAAAGTAGAAAAAAATTCAGGGTTTTCATCATGTACCCGAAGGCGACAGCAGTAATAGCCCAAGAGATGAATGCCGATGATGAAGCACTAGCCAAACTCGCGCTACGCCATGCTCGGTGGTGCATGAACCCGATCACGAGCGAGCACAATCCGGTTGCACCTCCAAGTAATCCAAATTCTAACATGTATGTTGTTGATGGGTTCCCTCCCAAGTCTACATCACAATCATACCATTATCACTAAAACTCACCCGACTAAATTTACAATCAATTTTATCTTGTTACACAAAGGTTACTTCTTCACAATTTAACAAGATGAATGCGACATTCGAATTATAACAAAAGTAAAACAGAGTAAGACGATTTTCAAAAACTGTTTAAGATTTGCTTAGTAGTAACTTGAATCAGAACGTACAAGTAACTGGTGAACAGGGAACCTCCAAAATTTTCAAGATTGCCAATCTCAATCTCAATTTTCATTAACCAACTTGAAATACAATTTGTCAAGTACACAAATATAAACGTTATTAATAACTTTAAGTATATAACAAATATAAAACAGTTTTCCGTATTTATTAAAATTACATACTATATTAATATATTTAATATATCGATACAGATAAACAAAGATAATAAACTAGTGTTATGCGCCACCGCGCTAAACCGAATATTTCTTAGTTTGATATAAGACGATCTAAAAAAAATACATCGAGTCAACCAATTAAACCAAAACACTATCATAGTTTTGTTTGAAAAAAAAAAAACTAAAACGATGGCAAGCATGTAATTTAAAGTTGGGGGCAAAACAGTATTTTGTCAGAACCAAGGCCCAACAATCGAGTGCTAGGCAGCTGTTTGACAAGAATAAAAACTACATTGAGTCAACCAAGTAAAATAAAACACTATCGTAGTTTTCCAAAAAAAGCGATAGCAATATTGAAATTTTGAATTGGGGCAAAATCGTAATTTTGAAATGGGCAAAGAGCATATTTTGAATCGAGGGTAAAATCGTAATTTTGAGCTAGGGGCAAAGTCGAAATTTTATTTTCAACTGGAAGCAAAATCGTAATTTTAAACTAGGGATAAAAACATAATTTAGCAAGACTAATGTTGAAGTGTCAAACAACTACCTGACATTATTCCCCTCGATGCCTTTTGTATATACAAAATATAATTACGACGGTTTGAAGTAGGCAAACAAGTATCACTTAATACCACACCCGTATCAAACCTCTACAAATTTATATAATTACTAATCTAATATAAGGTTTGTAGCTAGAATACTCGTCCCAAAGACTTCGAATGCATTTTTCATGTTGGGTCGGTTTTTTCAGCCGTCCCTAGCGCGCTACCTGCGTTAAGGAAACAATCAAACAAACCATTTTGTAAAGAGAGGGCTTACGCGGGTGGTTCTGTTCGCCGTCGATATACTTGTCGATAGACCACGCAGCGAGTCCAACCAGTATTACATACACTACAAAATTGGCTATCAACATCGGCACCATTAAACCTCTACCAATCTTCCCAACCTCCATTGTTAAACTCATGTGACCTTCACACACACACACAACACCTTGGTGTCAAAGAGAAAGAGGCTTTGATCACACCCAAACTATTAACTATGTGAGATTAATAAACACTCAACGCCTGACCCAGATGTTTGTTGAATGAGTATAAGCAATGCGTTAGGTTAAAGTACAACTTATAATGCATAGAACACAAGTGGGCCAGGTCGGTCAACAAGTATTTAGAATTGTGTAGAAAACAACAAAAGGGATTCCTGGGCTTTATCCGGACATGACACCATTAACCATTTTGGTCTTTCTTCGCTTTTGTCGGTTTGGGCTCATTTTGTACACGTGGACTGCATGCAGCTTGTCCACCGAAGCATACTACAGGATTTAGTGGTTATTAATTAGAGCGAAAGTGGATGAAACAAAACTCATGCGGCCCAGTTACATAGGTTAAGAGCATTCACATTCACGGTAGGTTCTGAATATTTATGGATGTAGTTATGAAGGAGTGCTAATATGTTATTGTTTATTCTATAGTAGGTTGTAGACTCGAAATAAATAAAGTATCTTTTACATAAATAAAGATAATAAATACTATAAAAAATTACACAAGATCACCCATTAAAAACAATGTTAACTAGGTTGTTTCCATTGGCCGCGCGTTGCGGCGGCCACACATTAGTTGTTTCTAGTTAACGACGCATTATGTGACGCATTAATCATATGAAAACACGTGTTTCGACGTTTCTAATCTAAAACATTGTGATTACAAAGAAAACGAATCGAACCCGGGTTGGTCCGTTTAGTGATAGATCAAATCGTACAATTACTCGAATTTATACCGCCGAAGAAAAGACATATTATATTCCACCCGACTCGTTTCTGAACAACCAACCGAAAACTTATTATATTAGACCATGGTCGTTTTCAAATAAGTTAAATACAATTATGTATTCAGTTTCTTACAACAAACTACCGAATGCAATTTATCTAGGCTAAGGTCCACGTATTCACCTTATAATAATATAATATAGCATTAAAACAATTGATTAAATTTCATAAATTATACACTAATAATATAATATAAAAACCTTATAAAAATGTAATGATAAATGTATAAAAAATTATTTAATTGAAAAGGAGAGAGAAAAAGTATTTGTTTTTAGTGGAAATATATTGATATAGGAGTTGTTTTTTAGTGGAATGTATGTATATTTATAGGGAGCTGGATGTGAATGCTCTAACACTACATGCATTAACGAATTAATTATACATAAATGGGGCATTAACTATTTTAGCACATTTTTTTACAACGTAATAAATTTAACCAAAAGAAAATATATACAACTTTCAAGTTGGCTTTTCACCTTTTGTCAGATCACCACGTGAATGTGGTAATTAACTTCATTTGGTTCTTTACTTCTTTAACAACATACCTTCTAGCCTATCATCTCTCTTCACCCAAACACCCAACCCTCCGTCCCTCCACCTCCATTCTGCCACCGCCATACCCAGACATCATCCATGTGTCAGCACCGACGATCGTCATTGTCTGCTAGCTCATGCCTCTTTCTCTCTGTCTTCAATGATCGTTAACCTCCTCCGGCGAAAAATCCAAGATCTGTAGGTGGACGTTGAAGAAAAGGTGGAAGAGGTTTGAAGTTGTGATGTCGCGGTTCTCGCCGACCACCGAAGATGGTGGCTCTTCCTCTCCTCTTTCTCTTGTGCAGCTCCATCTTGTTCTTTCTGCATTCCCGGCTTGTACTTTCATATGTGCAGCTACCTCTTGTACTTTCTGCTTGTTTGCTGATACACGTGGCCAACACTCTTGCACCGACCTTTGTCTTTAATAATTATATAATTTCGTTGAAATTTAAAGAAAATCAAAATAAATTAACACAATTTAAAATGCTAATATATCATAGATAATATTGCTATTTATGAATATATACATATGTTAAAACTTACAATTTAGAGAACTTGAATTATGAATAATTTGAAATCGAAATCTAAATATGATAAGTCTGATAGTACGTCTAACTCTTAATATTAGCTAAAGCACATATTTCTTTAATGAGTTTCACTTTAATATTATGTTTTGTTTTTTGTGCAAAAAATAGTATAATTTATTTTTTAAGTTACCACAAGATGTTTATACTAATGTTTAAGGATTTTATTCCATTTGTTTTTTTTTTCTGTAGGTTGCTATCTAAATGATGGTATCCTAATGAATCAAACTGACACCGATCGAAGTTGAATTCTTACCACGTTCTGTGAGGGATTCCACTATTTATAATTTTAAATTATATGTTTGTTATTGTTAATAACTAAAAAAAACTAAACTCATCCCATAATTTATTCCACCGATCAAATGTAAACTCAATGCTCTATGTAAATATTATTTACAATAATGAAAAATAGCTTATATATATGATTGATCATAAATAGATTACAACCATAAGTTAAATAGAATTTAGTAACTATATAAAATTAATTTAAATTCAAAAGTGTATATTTATGAGAGTCCAGGATTCGGAGGGTTTAGACGGAAGTTTGGGTAGAAAAGAACTAATTCGGTAGAATATTATTAGTAAGAACGGAGTAGAAGCAGAATAGTCGAAAGCTTCATTCATACCGAAAGAATATACATATTTTGCAAGCTAGAGAAGAAATTTCTCCAGCATTTCCCCTCTGTAAACTTCAAAACTTTACAAATTCTAATACATGAGCACTATATAGGCATGACTCATCTGTGCGGATGAGTCTTATTCGTGCGAATGGACTCCATCCGTGCGGATGAATCTCATCCGTACAAAACACTTCTGAGCACCAAATCACATGTGTTCGAATCTAGCTCTCATCTATACAATATTTAACACACGCTCTATCTAGCCTATTCGCACAGTGGCAAATACACAAAATATGCACAAACAATGTCCTCCTTGTACGTCACTGTTTTGATCTTTGAAAACGAGAGTCGTGTTTGAATATTTGCAACTTCAACCAAGCATTTGATATCTTCAGATAATTCCCCCTGGGTTGATGATTCGGGCTTGCATTCCCCCTAAAATAAATCTTCAGGTCTTAGTTTGCACGGTTTCCAACCTCCTCTGATTTGCTATACCGCAATCTTAGTATCTCTGTTTCAACGTAAATCACATCCGTGTTCGGTTTTTGATTTACCACTTCAGCTCAATCTCTTAATCTTCAAAAACCCAACCGACAATTGATAGAAACTTCGAATCACCACACCGGTAAACTTCAAGTCTATGAATACCCACAAAAATCTGAAATCCCGTTTTTTCGTAATCATCTTTAAGCATACTTCTGAATGATTGATCAATGTAAACGGTAATCTCGACAATCAGCCAATCTTCATCGGATAACAAATCATCTGGTAAGACATTCAGATCTCAGAAACATTCTTCCACGACCAGATTTACATTCTTCCTCTTCAGTCATGATAATATATGTATAGTCTTCTCTGTTAGTTCCGGCAGTAACTTAATCAACAAACATCATCATTCCCCGGCGGTTAGTCCGAAAAACAATTCCTCTGCTCGAAGATTAACCATTCTGACACTTTAGAGAATCACAAAGTTGTGATATCTTTTAAGTAACAAAAATACCAATGCATCTCCTGACGCTAATCATGCTAACCGGCTTGAAGAAGACCCGAGACTCAAACCCTAAGACATCAAACTGACCATGATCTGTAGAATCTGAACCTCCTATGATCATGAATTAACGAAACCAAATCCTATGCATCCTCGGACAATCTTCAACATTCACATATCTGAAAACCAGGCTTGAGAATTAAACATAATTTATCGTTGTAATGTGTCTTGAACTTCCTCTCACAGATCTGGGACAATCTTATGATGATGAAACTGAGAATTTATAATTCTCCAACCTTCTATAGCTATATCAACAATAATGTATATTTATATTATATATATATATATATATATTAATGAAATAATATTAGTATTAGATTAGACTCATGCGAATTAGATCAATATCCTTATGCTATATATTAATTAATAATAATATTAGAATTATTAGAAAATATCCTTTATGCTATTAAATTGTATTAATAATAAAATACCTATATTAAAGAAGGAAATGCCACATAGTATAAGCTCGTGTAGTACACGGATTAAACATAAAAAAAAATTCTTGACTGACAATATATTTTATTTAATGTATAGGCGTTATAAACCGTGTATTACATGTGTTAAATATAAAAACTATTAATCATAAACTTTAATATAATCATTATCACATGGTAAAAGAATATAATAATATTATAATCTTATACATTAACGATTTTTGTCACAACAGGTTGAGGAAATAAAAACTATATTATTATAAAAAAAAATATGTAATACTGTTAATAAACGTAAACTCTAAATGTAATAATATTATAAAGTTAAAATTAATTTATAATTTAGTTTTAAAACATCTTGTTTTTTAATCTCTATATATTATGTATATTTCACGTATCTTGTTTTATAATCTCTATATATTATGTATATTTCACGTAACATATTTATAAAGACTTATTGTTTCTTAATTTTTGTATATTACTGATTAGTTATAATTGGTCACATAACGATACTTGATCAATAACAGTCTCAATTAATTAGACACATTAAGAATTCGTCAAACATAATCATACTTGACTACGAGTAAGCATACATAATCAAAATTCACCATTTATCAAAAGGACTTTCAATGAACTAATGAAAATTTTTATTAGTTCTATTTATAAGAGGTTTAAGAAACCATAATTTCCTAATATCATTTTATAATATTAGGAAGATATTTTAATATATAATATTAATTGAAGTTAGACGGAGAGATCATAAAAGTTAAAATTGAGATAACTTATAGTAAATGGTAGTAGGGGTAATAATGATAATAAGGATAATGATAACAAAATTATTTTTAAATAAATTAAAAATAAAATTGTGAGGTTGAAGGAGAGATTGCTATATTGCATTAAATGGAGTCTTTTATTAATATTTTGATTTGGAAATATAATGTTTTTTTATTTAATTTTTAATATTTTTTGAAAGTGGTTGGGAGTGGGAGAGAAAAAAAGGTACTGATAAAAGTATAAAAATATTATTTGATTGAAAAGAAAATAGAAAATGTAGTGATTTTTATTTTAATTATATAGATGATGATAGAAAAACTAATGTGAATACTCTAAGCCCAATTGTAGGTTGACTTCAAAAAAGTCATCCTTTTTTTAACTTTTTTTTAGTTTAAAACATAATAGCACCTAGCAATAGGTTACACTTGACTATGGACATTTGAAAAGTTGAAATTACACCAATTTCTCATTTGAGGGAGGGCATATTTGCTCTACTCCTAATCCACACGAAAGTATTAACCATTATCACATCCATAATCTTTGAACCTAGTATTGATTTGTTGTTGAACACCCTTTCATTTCTTGCTTTCCACAGGAACTAAGTGGTCGCCGTGAAAATGCATTACCACCTTCGTTTTTATGTTGTGACATGATATGTTTTTTTATGCAATGGCTAGGATTTCATAGTTGAACATGTGAAGGTTTGAATTTTACACAGTGAGCAAATACATTCCTAAACAGTGGTTCTAAAAGGGTAGGAGACAAGCAAATGGTTTGTTTTCTCCATGGGCAATAAACATAGAGCACAACTGGGTGAACTAACTGATATGCCACATCTTACTATAACTTCTATCATATGAATTCCATATTGTGTCATTCTCCAACTTAAATAATTGACCTTTATATATGGATATCCAAGTCTCTTAAGAGAGTTGGTACCCTACTTGGTTGTATGTTGCTTGTTTGATCATCGCCTCATGGGCTGCATGGAGAAAACACCTGAATCATTGCCCTTACAAAACCATTTATCCTTACCCTCTACCTTACCCTCTCACGTGTTCTGATGATTGATAAGAGTGATGAACTTCTCCTATCCAACATGTGACAACCCGCAACTTCAGGTTAGTACTTTAACCTAACCACAGTTAATTTAATCATACATTCATAGCACTGCATTTAACTAGGGTTTGTTAAATGAGTCTATATTGGTAATTTGGGGAATTACCGGAACACATATATGATAACTTTCGAACGTTGGTGACTAACACGGATAATAATTATAAACGAATGGTTTATAAGAAACTTATGTGTTACATGACAAATACATGAATTATGTGCTTTACTGTAAATTGTATGTTAGTATGTGCTTCTTATATGAAACTTGCATAGTTAGGGGGTGTTTAGGAAAATTATGAAACTTTAATAAACTACTCCTAACCCTAAACTCCCCATAATCTCAATCTCACGACAGTAGAAACCTCTAATCATTTTGGGCTTTGCAACACAACCCTCAACCCTCAATCTTGATCTCTCCAATTCTCCTAGAACAATCTCTATATCAATCTAAGGTAAGTGTTCATGCTTTATGTTGTTAATCTTGTTCTCTTGATTTCTATGCAAAACCCTAGACATCAAAACAATCTGTGTTTTTATTTCATGATTGATGAATGTGTGATATTTGTTATAGACTGAATGAATGTGTAATGATTGTTTGATGTTAGTGTTATTAGGGGCATGATAGAACTGTTAGATTGGTTGAATTAATTCTTGACATTGTTGATTTCTGTGCATCTGGGGGTTTTTGTTTGTGGAAACATTGAAGAATGAAAGTTCTGAATGTCAGACTTTGTTAAGTCGCAAAGTTGTCCGCATTTGTTAAACTTATGAAACCCTAAATGTAGTCCGCACTTGTGATGTTATATATAATCCGCATTTGTCAAACATTTAACATGTTCGCATATGTTGAAATTTATAAGTGTCCGCATATGTTAAGAGGTATCAAGGTCCGCACTTGTTGCTTAACTGAATGTCCGGACTTATTGAGTTCCAAGGATCCGCACTTAATATTTTTATAAAGGTCCGAACTAAATGAAGTTTAAAAGGGTCCGAATATATTGAATGTATTATACATGTCCGCATTTAGTTGTTTCAAATGGTCCGCACATGAGGCATTGTATGTCCGCATTTGTTTGAAATGAATGGGATCCGCACTTGTGAGTCTCTAAGTGTCTGCACATATGAGTCTTTTGGGTTGTCCGCACTTGTGGCTTTCATAACTGTCCGCATATATATAGTTTTAAAGTGGTCTGCACTTAGGTCCTTTGAAACAATCCACATATGTTGAGTTTAAATAGGTCTGCACTTATAGTGCTTGTAAATGTCCACACATATCAAAACCCACATAGTCCGCACATATAGGATTTATATGTAATCCGCACTTAATAGATGTGATATGGTCCGCATTTAATGAAAGGGTAGATGGTTTGTACTTAAATTCATGATAATGGTTCAAGGATGTTATTGTGTTATAAACTAGATAACTTGATCAATTAAGCTCTAGATTGTTTGGACACTTAGGGTATTGCAAACCCTACTCGTATACTTACCAAAACTGAATGTATATTAGGTCACATGTAACGGACCTCACTTGTATTTAACGCGTAGAAGTACGTTATCATTTACCGAGCAAACTAAGGTGAGTTCACTACTCTTTCACAAGCATGCGTCCTGGGGGGACAAACAAACTAATATTCCTGGGAGGAATACTTTTCAATGTATTAGTTTAATTTCGATGTTGGTAAATAAACTCGAACTCTATCACGGAAGTCCCTACTTACATACCGAGCTAGTTTCCTGGGAGGCGACGGGGTATTAGTTGATAGCGCTATTAGGCTTGACAAACCTCACACCGTACCTGGGAGGACGGGTGACGAGGTATGACCCGGATCGGCTAACCCAACCCGGTCATTACCTATTATTTTATTATAAATACTTAATTACACATGTTTATTCTAGAATGTTCCATTCTACATGGATAAACCATGTAACTAAATCCCCAAACTTTTGGGAAGATCATGCAAATCCCTAACTTATCGGAGCCCATCCTTAGTTAGGGGAAACCCTAATGGTAAACTATAAATAGAGGTAAACATCAAAGGTACGATTCATTTTGTTCTCGTTTACTCTCTCTCTCTCTCTCTCTCTCTCTCTCTCTACTCATACTTTCTTACTCCCAAACCGAGACTTATTCTCACGCCGAAGGGTGATTACAGGAATAACCCCATTCCTGTAACGAGTCCTAACGGTGTTTGGTTTTGCAGTTAGCTGTACGGATCACTAAAGAGTTGAAGTCCTAGCCGGAGCTTACCCATAAGGTCAGTGTTTCTTCATTGGGGCCATCCGTGGGACCTTTTGGTAACAACAACGAGATTAAACCCAGTGGCAAGCGATCAGAACACGACAATAACACCAAATCAAGCAGTGAGAACTAGCAACCCGTTGCTGGTAGTGAGTTCCGTGGCCACTACCTTACCGTCCTCACCCGCTATAACCAGGTCTCTTGACCTGGAGTTTGAAGCAGATGCACCACCACCGGGGTTTGCAAACGTCTCAGCTACTCCTTCCAGGATGATAGCAGCAGACCCTCTCTCATACACCTCCTGTCAACTACGATCAGTGGCACCAACCACAGCAGCCATCATTGTCTCCACCCCGGCATCGACAACAAGTGCACAGACTATGCGTCATAGCACTATGCCTGTTATCACAACCGCAGGCCCAAGTATCACTACACAGCAGATGAGCATGCCTCAATACTATCAACCGCCGGCCACATACGCCATGCCGCCGCTATACTCGGCGGCACTGACGGCAGCGTTGTCCACGCCACCACATCAACCAGTCATTATGCCTGCAGGGATCATGAACGCCCCAGTCACACCTGGGAATCAAGCTTACTTCCCAGGTTATTACTATACACCCCCTTACGGGTACTTACCCCCATACAATACTCAAACGTACACTCCACAGAGTTATGCTCAGCAATCGCCATACGCGGCCTATATGCCACCTTGGTGGACTTTCCCAACATCACAACCGGCTCACAGTCAATCCCCGCCTACGGCGGAACCTGTTTATGACAGAGGAAACGCGTCAAGACCTCATTTTTCTTCAAACGGGGGGTCCTAACTCCACACTTAATATCGCCACGGCCCAACCCCCTATCACTCAGGAAACCAGCCAGGGCGGGGCTACTCCACCAGTACAACCTGTCAACGTGGAAGATGACGACCTCACCAGACCTTATAACCCAGTGGATGCTACTTTCAAGTCCAAGTTTACAACGAGAATAGCTGAAGCCCCAATTATGGAAAAACCCAAGATGCCTCAGACAGTAAGCAAGTACGATGGTTTAGGCGACCCTGATGACCATCTTAACCTGTTCAAAAGTGCCGGGGAGGTAGCCTGCTAGCCCATGCCTCTTTGGTGCAAGATGTTCATCCAAACGCTGGTAGGGGTAGCGCGAGTATGGTGGGATAGTCTACCTATTGGGGAAATCGATAGTTTTGAGACTTAGAATATAAGTTCACGTTGCAATTCAGTCAACAAAGACGACACACAAAAGATCGAAACGAACTCCTTCACATCCATCGGCGAGACAATGAAACAGTAGAGAGTTTCATTGTTAGATTCAACAAAGAAAGCCTGGCAATCCCAGGTATCGCAAACGACCTTGCCTGCGGTGCTTTCTTACAGGTAGTAAATGATGATGAGCTATTAAGGACCCTCTATGGAAGGGATGGCGTGCCCTCCACCATAGACGAAATCCTAAGGATAGCCAAGGTGTACGTTACACAAGAAAAAAGTGTGGCAGCAAGTCACGTTGCTAACAGGAAAAAGGAAGGCAAGAAAAACTAAGACGATAGAGCGTAGCGGAACTCTAAGGGCAAAGGTAAAGGAGACAGGTACCAAAGAAGTGACAGATCAGACTCGCGATATGACAGATCCAGGAGTTCATATTCAAGAAACAAATCCTCCTCTAAGCCGCGGTCTGATTACCCTAACTTAAGTAAAACGCCGGCAGAAATCTTGGCCTCCGAAAACCTCAAATTTAATCCTCCCAAGCCATTGAAGGACGCTCCCAACAAGGACACCAGTAAATACTGTGAGTATCACAAGGGAAACGGCCATGATACCAACGATTGCTTTCAGTTGAAGAAGCAAATTGAGTACTTTGTAAAAGCGGGTAAGTTGGCTCACCTGGTTCGAGACATAAAGCAGCCCCCCCCCCCACAAAGAAGAGGTTGACAATGGGGTAGGCAAGAG
Source organism: Helianthus annuus (assembly GCF_002127325.2). Lineage (NCBI taxonomy): Eukaryota > Viridiplantae > Streptophyta > Magnoliopsida > Asterales > Asteraceae > Helianthus > Helianthus annuus. The sequence goes on along the minus strand of NC_035439.2, from coordinate 96,227,391 downwards.
ACAGCGGGAGCTAAATATGGTATACGCCGATAAGGGAAAGGGAGCAAAACAGAGTTTCTCCACACTCGAGCCCTGGACTCTAGCAACCATGACAATCGAATCACGCGTAAAGGATTTACACCTCACCACTGACCCCCTAATCATATCTGCCGCAGTAGGCGACTATAATATGAGAAGAATCCTGGTAGACACCGGGAGTTCTAAAGATATTATCTATGAGCACTGTTTCAACAGAATGCAACCAGAAGACAGAAAATTGCTCGAGTCTCCCATCAAGGGGTTCACCGGAGAAAAGGTTGATCCAATAGGCCAAATTACCTTCCCAGTAACATTCGGACGAACCCCCCGGGAAAGAACCATACTCCTCATGTTTCTTATGGTACGCGCTGAGTCTTACCGCAATGTAATCATTGGAAGGTTTACCCTGGGAAAACTTGACGCTGTGGTCTCCACGGCGCGTGGGTTCATGAAATTCCCCACCCCGCGGGGGGTTGCAACGGTATACCGGGACAAGCTGGGAGAAGTTTTGGACTCTAAGAGGTGCCGACAAGGACCTACTGGTGCAATTGGCCTGGAAAGGTGGGTTTTAAGCACACGCCATCTAGAGCAAATAGTTACAATAGGAGACAGCCTCTCTCCTGAACTTAAAAACAATTTGAAGCAATTGCTAAGGAGGAACGCTGATATCTTCGCCTTTGAACACTCCGACATGACCGGGTGTAACACCCCGAAAACGGGTTTGGCAATCAAACCACGTTAATAATAATGAACGGGTAAAATACCGTTAGTGGTAAAATTAACCCGGTGAATATAAGGATTTAAATAAAAAAATCTTATGTTAACAAAAAAAAATAATAAAGGCTTTGAGAAAACAAAGCCTATAAGAAGCCCGAGTTAACGAGACTTAAAAATAAAACGGATTATGACTTTTCCGAAACCACTAAGTAACTAGGAATATCAACCTAGTTATTTAAGTGTGGTTAAAACAATAATGAAAACATGAATTAGTTAAACCTTTATGAAAGTTGAAAACTTGAGGGGCCAAATATGAAAAACTGAAAACTAGTTTTAATTAAATAAAATCCTACACCAAACACACACCCTAAGTGTGTGTTCTGGTCGAGACTTCCAGAAGAGCCAGGAGCTCTCACCTTCAAACCCTAGATTACTCAAATTGATCAAATTGAAAGGTCAGTCAGTCCCAAATCGAAATCCAAGCTTATATTAGTGATCACCTAAGTGAGGGGATCACGAGGTATGTTAAATTTTGTCTTTTGATTACATCTTGAAATACTGATGAACATTAGAAATCGAAATCTGAGCTTGATTGATTGATGCTTAGATGAAATTAGTAATGAAAAGATGTCTAGTAAACCCTAGTCAATAACTTGTTGAATTGGTGTTAAATTATGAAGTTCATGATCATCCATTATGTGTGTTTAATGGGTTTTGTAGAAACATGATAAACACTAGAATCATGACTATCAAACTAGTGTTATTTGAACTCTATGAAGTTAATCTTGACATTGAACCTTAATTAGATGATTATTTAGTAAAAGATGTTGAAATTGGCAAGATAAGTAATCATGGAGTTTGATTATTAATTTTATAAAATTATGCTCATTAGGTGTTTGTTAAAACGCCTAAGAGAAAACTAAATGTTGAAATTCGGAACAAAACGCATATTTGAATGATGTTGTGAATTATGCGTTATATGACATGAATAGAGTGCTAAACGAACCGTTGATTGAACTTTATAGACACAGGAATCGAGTCTCCAAGCGGATAAGCCGGAGCGGACACACGCTTGAAGGGAATGCTTTAAAGGTACGCGACTTGTCGTCTCGTTACATTTGTGTAGACAAGCTTAGTTAAAATATCTTTAAGGTTGATATAGCGAAAATGGTTGAGTTGGTATGTCAATGAAGTGATATAATTCACTCGACAACCAAATGGGTCAATTTAATGGTTAAAACAATAGTGATCAAATAAAGACACCATTTGGTAAAAGTTATAATGGGTCGGACAATCTAAGGAAATGTCTTTTAAGTAGTAAAAACTCATGGTGCGAACCGGAATTGGTCCAAGGGACATGATGGTATTAATATACCATCATACATAGATAAATGGCCATGTCGACTAAACGGGTCAAATGGCGTGTAAATACCATTTGACAATAATAACTGACGACTACTTGTTGAGTTTTGTGATTACAGGAAATATCATATGTTGCATTGCTTTAGTTAGAAAATTTAAAGCAAGAGGTATGTAAACGGGTCAATGCTATGACCCGAGCCAGGTACATATAGTTAGATTTATAGTTAAAAGTGGTATTGTGGTCAATTAATTAGTGGAAGTCACTCGTCGTAAATTGAGGGACTAAAATTAACCAAAAAGCCCTTGATGGGTATATTGGGCAAACGACCCATATGGGGTGTTTGGAAACTTGCATTATGATTATGAGATATAGGTAGATACCTTGAATGCGGAATTATGAAGTGTGAAAGGAAAAGAACGAGTTTTAGACTAAAATGCTTAATATTCTCTAAAGGGGTTGAAAGGGTTTTATGTGCATACATAAATCATAATAAAATTTCGAACCCGAGCAAAGGACTTTGGGTTAAATACATTGGTGTATATATTTTGTCGTTTAAAAACCAAGTGGGTGGTTTTAAATACAAACGGGTCAAAACTGAATTTCAAGCCGAGAGCTTGAAATCTAAAATTTTGTGATTTCAGATGTCGGGTTTTTACTCCATGAGATGGAGAATTAAATCATGGTCGCGTAGGAAAAAGAATCACGCGAATCGGATAAGTAGAACAAAAGTTATGGCAATTATAAGTTTTTAAGTTGGATAAAAATTGAGTTGGGCATCTACAGCATCTGCCAAATGATTATTCTGTCAAAAATAGGGCTAGGTGTAGCGCGACGCCCCTTAGCGTACGACGGCGCCCTAAATTACGAAAATTGTTGAATTTTGTTGTTTTGAACCATATGACTTGTTTAAACATGTTATTTAACTACCAAAGCTAACTTTTATATTGGTTTTGGTCATAGGTGAACGTCAAGGGATTCCCGGATGAAGATCAAGCTCAACGAAGAACCGAACACACGAGATTAAAGCTTCCGCACGGTGTTACGTCGTAACTATTAAACGATGAACTCACTTACATTATGTTGTACTATTTTTAAACTGTAAAAGTTTTAGTAAACCCGTATTTTATATGTATGTGTATTTGTAAGTACACAGTTAATTGTCGTTATTAGTACAAAAACCCTTTTATAACAGTAAGGGTGTTACACCGGGATACCCCGGACAATGCAGAACACAAGTTGGCCACGCTCCCAGGCATTAAACCCGTCGCCCAGGGGAAACGTAGCATGGCCCCTGATCGAAAGGCGGCGGTAGTGAAAGAAGTACGGAAGCTGGTCGAAGCTGGAATCCTCAGAGAAACTAAATATCACACGTGGGTATCAAACCCCGTGATGGTTAAAAAACCATATGGCACATGGCGGATGTGCATTGACTTCAAAGACTTGAATAAGGCTTGTCCTAAAGATGCTTATCCGCTGCCTGAAATGGATTTCAAAGTGGACTCGCTGGTCCCTTATAGGTACAAGTGTTTCTTAGACGCTTATAAGGGTTACCACCAGATCAAAATGTCAAGAGAAGACGAAGAAAAAACGGCGTTTCACACCGATGTGGGCATCTTCTGCTATACCAAAATGCATTTCGGTCTACGAAACGCCGGGACCACTTATCAACGTCTCATGGAGAAATCTTTTGAAAAGCAAATTGACAGAAATCTGGAAGTGTATGTCGATGACTTAGTGATCAAGAGTAGAGAGGAAAAACAAATGCTCGAAGACATCGAAGAAACTTTCCAAAAGCTGAGAGAAATCAAGCTCAACCCCAAGAAGTGTTCGTTTGGGGTAGAAGAAGGCAAGTTTTTGGGGGTAGTGGTCACCCGGGATGGTTTTAAAGCTAAGCCGAAAAAGGTAGCCGCTATAACGCGAATGCCCTCCCCCAGGACTTTGAAAGAGGCACAAGAATTGAATGGGCGTTTAGTGGCCATAAACAGATTCTTGGCAAGACACGTCGAGAGATCTTTGCCGTTTATAAAAACGTTGAAACGCGATATCCAACACTTGAAAAAGTGGTACTCGCCTTAGTCCACGCTACACGGTGTCTCCAAAGATACTTTCAAGGGCACCGCATGCAAGTCTTGACAAATTATCCCCTACAGCAAATCTTGCACAAACAAGAAATCTCGGGAAGATTGGCCAAATGGGCGATTGAGCTGGGAGCCCTCGATATTGAATATAGAAAGCGAACAACAATCAAGGGGCAAGTGATCGCCGATTTCTTAGCCGAAATTCCTGACAGAGAAGTAATACAAGACCCCATGATCCAAGACATACCCGAGTCCAGCACAGCCAGGCAAACCTGGAAGTTATATACTGACGGGTCTTCCAGTGGAAAAGAATCCGGGGCGGGCCTCATGCTGATAAGTCCAGATGAAATTAGACTGATGTACGCCATGCGTTTTGACTTTGAATGCTCCAACAATGAAGCGGAGTATGAAGCGCTACTCGCGGGTTTGAGAATGGCCTAGTCTATGGGAACAACAAGGGTCGATGCATATGTTGACTCACTGTTACTCAGCAACCAGGTGAACGAGACCTATGAAGCCAAGGATGAAACGATGGCAAAATACTTGGCTAAAACCAGGGAGCTCATAGCCTCTTTCGACAGCGTCACACTTAATCATGTCCATCGAGGAAAAAATCAAATAGCTGATGCCATGAGCAAGTTAGCCACCTCAGGCATGGAAAAAGAAGTAAAGGTGGAAACGCTGCAAGCACCCTCCATAGAACTCAGAGAAGTGTCCGCCGTTACAGCAGAAGAACCCTGTTGGTACACCCCCATTCTCAAATTCCTCACAAAGGGGGAACTACCCTCCGCCCGAGGCGAAGCTCAGAAGATACAAACTAAGGCCTTGCAGTATGAAGTGAACAACGGCGTACTATACAGGAAATCGTATCTAGGACCACTCCTGCGGTGTGTATCCCCAGCGGAAGCAAAATATCTGATCCAGGAAATACACGTTGGTATATGCGGCATTCACGTCGGACCCCGGGCAGTTGTTGCCAAAATCCAAAACGCCGGATATTACTGGCCCGGGATGCACGAAGACGCGGTAGATGAACTCAGAAAATGCCGCAGTTGTCAAAAGTTTGCTCCTCAAACGCTCCGCCCTAAAAACAACTTAATTCCTGTTACGGCGGCCTGGCCTTTTCAAAAGTGGGCAGTCGATATCGTGGGGCCATTCCCGCTGGCCCCCGGGAAGCTAAAGTACCTAATTGTGGCGATTGATTATTTCACCAAGTGGGTTGAAGCAAAGCCTTTGGCAAAAATAACTGCTGAAAACGCAAAAAAATTCCTATGGGAACACATAGTGTGCCGATTTGGATTGCTGCTATACCTGGTAAGCGACAGCGGGACACAATTTACAGACAGAGTCTTACAAGATTGGTGTGCAGAGCTTCAGATTCAACAAATCTTTACATCGGTTGCACATCCCCAAGGAAACAGCCAAGTGGAGCGGGCAAATAGGAGCTTGCTTGATGGAATCAAAAGAAGGTTGGGCTATGAAGGAAGCTCTCGGGTGGAAGAATTGTCGAATGTCCTCTGGGCACATCAAACCATGCCCAAGAACAGCAACAATGAAACCCCTTCAGCCTAACCTATGGCGCGGAAGTAATGATACCCGCGGAAGTTGGATTACCGTCGCTAAGGCGCCTTACTACTAATGATGATAATGACAGGCTCCTAAGGGAAGGCCTCGACCTCCTGGAAGAACGGTGTGAGGCAGCCGCCATCAGCGAGGCAAAGTACAAGAAAACTTTGGAAAAGTACTACAACCAGCGCGTGGCTCGACATACTTACAAGGAAGGCGAGTACGTCATGCGCGACAATGAGACCAGTCGAGCGGAGGCCTCAGGCAAACTGGGACCCAACTGGGAAGGTCCCTATATCGTCCAAGAAGACTTAGGAAAAGGGGCTTACCGCCTATCCAGGCTCGATAGCACAGCGGTTCCACGCAGTTGGAATGCCGCTCAGTTAAAGAAATGTTACATGTAGACCCTCGCCCCGAACGGCAGGTTTGGTTATTTTTCTTTTATGAACAAGTGTAATTCATCTTTAACGATGTCTCTTTTTTCTTTAAGTCATTGAGTTAATAAAAGTTATTTCTTTATTATTTTCTCTAATTACTGACATGCACAATATCAACTACCATCGCACTTATACTGCACTTTACGGTACAAAAAATTACCATCGCATTTAGACTGCACAAAATGGTAAAAAGTATCCTTGACACGAAATATTTTTCATATATAAGTCAGAGGATCAAAACTATACAGCGCTAAGAGTGGGTATCTTGGTAATAGATACGTTAACCACTACAAAAAAGATAGGTATTTTGGTAATAAATACATACAACTATCTTACAAAAACCAAGTACTTGTCCCTGTTGCTAAACACCAACATATGGGAACCAAAAAACGAACATGTTATAAATATCTAATCATTGGAAAGCATTGCCCTCACCTCTGCAGGGGTGTACAATGCTTCACCGTAGTACTCCAAAGGATGAGGATCGACGATCAGGTCGTCAACATTCACCTCATCTACCGGAAAAGCTAACGCCCTCCGATCATCAACCAGGCTTGAACATCGACGGCCACTTCGGCGTCGTTCATACACCACCCTACATCGTTGAACATGCTCGGGGGGGAAAGCTTGAAACAGGTTATTAGCTGATAAAGGAACCACACCAGTTTCAGGTTTCGAATGGACCTCATTTTCGATACTTTTGCAAGACCGGCTAACCCGGGGCACAGTATCACCGGAGCTTATCTCCATACCTCTAATCATCTCTTCCGTCACCGGATTTTGAAGATGAATCAGAGCCTCAGCTGCATCCAAAAGCCGAAGTACATTGGAAATTTTCTGATTATGGCACTTTCGCCCCATTTTTTCAGTTACCAAATTTGGAAAAATTAGACTTAATTTATAAGAAGTCAAGGGGCCTGACAACAATGACGATAGAAAAATAAATGAGAAGGCATCATTACATGTCAAATCGCCACACTTAGGCAAGCGGCGGCGTCATTCATCATGATAATAACATTAAATGTCTGACAGAAAATCAAGTATTTGCACGCAGCCCAAACAAAACAGTGTTTTCACAAAATATCTAAGGAATAGTGTACATAACAAACAAAATAAAACACTCATTCCTCTCCAGACTCCTCCGCTAGGTCCAGCATTAGGCGTAAGGAGTCCACGCCATCTTCGCTCGCTTTGTCCATCAGATCCGCATACGCGGGCAGCGGATCATTACAAGCCGCTTCAAGTGCATCTGCCATCTCTGCCTGCAATTTGCCTCTGTTCTCGTGGAACGCGGGAGTAATCTTGTCTGTCCTTTGGCAATCAAAGTAACCATGGTAAACGCCATCATGGTGCCCTGATTGATAAGCAGCAGAAGAAAGGCGGTCCATTAGAGCCACAAAGGACTCTGATTGGCGTAGATACTCAAACGCCCCCAACCAGGCCATTGGTTATCAACCAATTTCTGTCATCTTGTAATCTAGCCAGCTGGCTGGTCAAGCTATCCACCTCGGCGTTTGACCGCTCCAATGCACTTTCTGCCTCTTTAAGGCGTGCCTGGTGGGTGGCGGAAGACCGAACAAGTTTGTTCTTCTCGGAGACAAGGGAGTCACACTGCTGCTAAAGTTTCCTAAGTTGTTTCTCCCGCTCCTCCAACTCAACCTGCTTGGCTTGAGCCTTGGCATTGGACGCCTCTAACTCAACAGTTAGATCTTGGTATCGCTCCTGCACCTGAGACACAAAATCAGTGTTAATACGAAACTTTTCCATCTTAGCAGACAGCTCAGATCTCACCTTTTAGGCCTCAGTAACAGCTTTACGTTCCAACTCCTCCTGAACGTTTTTAGCATGGGCAAGGACTCGGTCTTTTTCCGCTATATCACGGGCCCACAATATCCTCTCCTCGGCGAGGTTGGCAGTCACATGCTTTAAGTCATCCTCTGTCTTGTTTTTCTCAAAAACAAACCTGTTCTCCCTCAGACCAGCGGCTTGGAGTTGACTTTCTAAGCGGTACTTCTCATCCTTCGGCTCCTGAATAGCAGCCCGCGCCTGGTGGAGCTCATTGTTATCATGCATCCACCGGCGTCGGATTTCTGCTAGCCTCTGGGGCTGACTAACGGAGTCCACCATCGTGGCATTCATCAAATTCTCATTGTTTAACCCTTCAACATAGGCTGACTTAGCCGGGGGATATGCCTGCTCAACCCAAACCCAGTGATGAACCACTGGAGGGAAAATCAACCTGGACGATTCCGCTATTTTCCATTTAGGTTGATAGCGTTGGTCCTGAGCTTTTGGATCCCAGTAAATGGTGGGCAGATAAAGGTCATCGCCCAAATGGGCCCCATCATCAACAAATTCGCTACTGGATCCCCCATCATCGCTTACAGCGGCATCCCTGGCACTTGTTGCCTCATAAGCAGTGGATACTGTAGGTATCTCCTTCTCAGATTCAGAGAAAACACCAATGGGAGAGTCGAACAAGGACGTAGGGGTGACACTTGAAGATAACAGTGTAGGAACAGGATTGGTTGTCACAGCCACAGCAGTTGTGAACACAGGAGGTGGCATTGAGGAACTAACAGCGACGGCACTCACCTGTGATATAAGTTCTAAAAGGCTTGGTCCGCTTGTAGCGGAAGGCACAACATCCACAGATGTCAAGGGCATAGAGGTCACACCCTCAACTTGGACCTCAGCAATAGAACCTGTGTCAAATCAGGCATTCAGCACAACAGTATAAAAAGTTCACACTTACATACACAAATAAAGTTACTCACCAGTGGGTAAGGCATGGGCGGCTTAGATTGCTTGAAAAGCAGTCAAGGGAGGAACAACCCTGCGTTTTTTCAGCGCGCGGGTTGGACTCACCAACTCAGCAGTAGCGGATGTAAAGGCGACGCCCCCCGCGGGCACAGAAACGCTAACCACAACAGCGGAAGTAGTGGCCCCCGCGACCATGTATTTCCTCCCGGTGACCTTCACCCGGATTGGTTTTTTCGCCTCTACAGCAGAAACACTACTTCCCCTCCTGGGGGAGGCTGGGAAATATAAGCAGACGGATCCGCCGGCACAGCAGGCAACAAAAACTGCTCAAGGTGGATCTTTAGCACATCGGGTTCTCGTTCCCCAATCACGCGGTCCGCAACCCTCAAAGCAGCATTCCGAGGGGGATCAACAAAGTCAAACAAAATCCACTTACCTGTTTGACATTTACACACGTTAATACAAACACAATTAACTGGATAAATTCAAAGCAAAATGCCACATACCTTCATCATCCCTTTGGAAGGAAGGATACAACCTGATATCACGCCATAGCAAGCTCATCCTCGCCATCACCAGGGCTCCCTCCGGGATCACTGTGCACTCAGAGGGGCACTGACTCAACCTCTTAATCAGGGCGTTCTGAACATAAGCATCAGCAGGGGGACCTTCATCCTTGAATTTGTCCTTGGCCCCCATTTCCCTCCACTGCATTTCCCCAGGGATGACACTGGCGTCAATATACATTAACTTTTTCTTCCATTCCTTATCCCTTGAACTAGTAGGGATGTCCCTTAAACAAGACACACCGATGTCTTTCCTATCGAAGGTGAAAAAGGGGGATTTCCAAATGAGAACGAAAAAAGCCCTAAAAACGGTAAGTTCAGGGATATGACCCAGGGCTATGCAAGCAAATTCAAAATGTCGAAGTTTGACCAGCCCTACAGAACTTGGTGATTGGCAACCGAAAGTTGCAGAATTTGAAAAAAATCACTAAACAGAGTGATTTTGCCCTCTTTCAACGGAAACGTCGTATCTGTCTTTGACGGCAGTACCGTATTCCACTCTGCTCTAATGTTGTATTCTTGAACAAGATTGTTGAAAGATGCAAGCCCACATTTGACATATAGGGCATCAGAACCTGTTTAGGAAGAAGATGATTCACCAGTTTTGGAGGCCATTTTTGCAATCAAGAAATGGGAGAAGTGAAGAAAATTGTGAACAAAGATGGAAATGGAATTCCAAACCCCAAACGGGAAACCTATTTATAAGGGATAAAAACCTTTCGAAATCAAAAAGGAAAACAGATGGGAACGCGTGTCAAAACAGGGGAGGTACAGCTGTCATACTAATGATGACCTAACTGTCACATCTTTTCCCGTTGCCGCCATTTTTCAAAAAAGTAATGGTACCCCACTCGAGAAACTTACACTCAAAGGGGGAATTTTAACTTTTTCCTTTTTTAGTCCGGTCTCATTAACTTCATTTCATAACTTCGGACTGGGGGGACATGACGAGGTATGACCCGGATCGGCTAATCCGACCCGGTCATTACCTATTATTTTATTATAAATACTTAATTGCACATGTTTATTCTAGAATGTTTCATTCTGCATGGATAAACCATGTAACAAAATCCCCAAACTTTTGGGAAGATCATGCAAATCCCTAACTTATCGGAGCCCATCCTAAGTGAGGGGAAACCCTAATGGTAAACTATAAATAGAGGTAAACATCAAAGGTACGATTCATTCTGTTCTCGTTTACTCTCTCTCTCAACTCATACTTTCTTACTCCCAAACCGAGACTTATTCTCACGCCGGAGGGTGGTTACAGGAATAACCTCATTCCTGTAACGAGTCCTAACGGTGTTTGGTTTTGCAGTTAGCTGTTCGGATCGCTAAAGAGTTGAAGTCCTAGCCGGAGCTTACCCATAAGGTCAGTGTTTCTTCAACGGGCGTGAACTAATAACCTTAAACACTATGATCAGTGATGATAGACATTGATGAGGGCACCAAAAACGAACAGTAAATCGGTACAGAGTTTATTATTCGTAACATTAAACTAAACACTTTCATGATTTTCGTTAAACAAAACTTTGAACTCGCCAACTTTATGTTGACACATTTTTCTGCATGCTTGCAGGTCGTTAGGTGTCTTCATGGAACGGAGCTTGCAATCGGAGGAGCTGAGGATGTCATGGGTCGTGCTATTTATTAACACGTTTAATGTTATGCTATGCTTTGCGAACAGTTGTTTTCAAATACTTAGAATAATTTCAAATGCATCCGCTGAACGTACACTTGTTGAAATCAGACGTTTTGAAATACACTTTTCATATTGAATAAGATTTCGCATTTATTATTTATTGTTACTTCAATGTGATTAGTGACTAGATCCTGGTACGTCACACACCTCGCGGTGAAATCCATGTGTGGTATTTTGGAGGTGTGACACAACCCTAATTCCACACCAATTGATTATTTTGATATTTTTTGGTTATATTTCATATGAAGCATCGTTTTAACGATTCTATATCAAAGAGTTTGGGGAATCAATCTTTTACTCACCCCTTATGCAGTTCTTGATCGGGCGAAATCGCCATGCTCTGTCAGTAGAGTGTATCACCGCGATTAGGTATACACGACTCGTTTACCTAACAAGGTTGCACGAGCTGTAATAGTAGTTGAAAGGACCTTGGAAATCACAATCTTAATGGATCTATACTATAGAATCTTACTGACTTGGATCAAGTACAATGCTTGGTTCTTTCTCATAATAATCTATCTGGGACGATTCCTTCCAAGTCATCTGTTGGGTCTAATTTGGTAGTCTAATGTTATCAACAAAGTCAACGTCAACTGTAGAAGTAAACACAGAAATCGATACAAGAAGATTGAAGAAAGAATTAGCGTGTGAAAGTTCAAGATATGATCATCAATATTGTTTTGGTTAATTAATAATATTTTGTTTAGACAAAATGTATTTAAGTTAGTCATTATAGGATTTTTATTTAGTTAAAATCTAGGGGACATATTGTAATCAACCTAAAGTGGTTTAGGCTATAAATGATAGAGATTAGGGGTTTGTTATCAACACACAAGAGGGTGATTTGTGGGCTTAATTATTTTCATCATTTGCATATTAATCAAGGGGTTCTAAAGTTAATTTTGTGTATGTTCATCTTTGATGCTTATTCAAATTAGATTTAGATCCTATTTGATCATATAATTTGGTTTCACGAACTTGGTGGCTCGTTTCAGCTTTGGTTTGTTCGGATCTTCATCGAAAAACCGTCGGAGAAATAAAATGAACTCAAATCTGTGTTGATGTTGTTTCCAGATGTGGCGACTTTAAATGGTCATTTGCGAATTTGTTGAATCCGGGGTTTTTTTCATCACAATGTTATTCAAGATACACACCTAGGTGTGTGTGTTTTGTATAGAAAGATTATGGCTTTCGGGTTATTTCATCATTAAGTATCCATCGTCTTTATTCTTTGAAGGGCAGATAGTGAAAACAACGTGTTTGTTCATTTATTTTCATACACACTTGTGTGTGTTTTCATTTAGAAAGAACCGGTTAGAAAGAGAAAACGTAAAGAGAGAGAGAACAAAGAAAGGTGTAGAGTGAGAAGAAGAAACAAAAAGAGAGATGGAGAGAGTTTAAGCTTCAATGGAGGATTCGAAGGTGACAACTTGGTTTAATCATGGAAGCTGGAAGCTAGCGGTGACATCATTGAATTGGTGCAAACAGGGTGGTACACTGGAAAGGCTCTAACTATCTGCACACCCTGTGTGCCTATCTGCACACTTAGGGTTTACCTACGCTGCGTATAGACCTATACTCAGCGTATATAAACCATGGATTTCAGAGCCTTATCAACAATCATTGCACAGAAAACAAGGGTTTATATACGCTGCGTAGGTACCTATACGCAGCGTATATAAAGCTCAATTTTTGTATTTTTTTTATGTATTCCTTTGTTTATTTATAAAAAAAGAAAATTATTTATAAAAAAATATTATTGCTAAGTAATACAAATATAAATTATCAAAATTAAAAATAATACAACTATTATGGATTATAAAAATTAAAAAAGAAATATATTTATAAAAAAACAATATTATTGGTAAATAATACAAATATAAATTATAAAAATTAAAAATAATACAGCTACTATTAATTATAAAAATTAAAAAAGAAAATTATTTATAAAAAACAATATTATTGGTAAATAATACAAATATAAATTATAAAAATTAAAAATAATACAACTATTATGAATTATAAAATTAAAGAAGAAAATTATTTATAAAAAAACAATATTATTGGTAAGTAATACAAATATAAATTATAAAAATTAAAAATAATACAACTATTATGAATTATAAAAATTTAAAAAGAAAATTATTTATAAAAAAACAATATTATTGGTAAATAATACAAATATATTATACAATACGATGCAACACGATACACTACTACACTATACGATACGATGCAACACGATACGCTACTATACGATACCATATAATACTCGTATAGGTCTATAGGTGTATATATGTCCCGTATAGGCCTATAGGTGTGGTTGAGGTCCCGTGTAGGTCTATAGGCATATACATCACCTATACGTGACTTATACTATACACCATACGATACGATACGATGCAACACGATACACTACTATACGATACGATATAGCACTCGTATAGGTCTATAGGTGTATATATGTTCCGTATAGGCCTATAGGTGTGGTTTAGGTCCCGTCTAGGCCTATAGGCGTATACAAGACTACATGGAACCTATACGCTACTACACTATACAATACGATGCAACACGATACGCTACTATACGATACGATATAACACCCGTATAGGTCTATAGGTGTATATATGTCCCGTATAGGCCTATAGGTGGTTTAGGTCCCGTGTAGGCCTATAAGCATATACAAGACCTACATGGAACCTATACGAGACTTATACTATACACTATATGATACGATGCAACACGATACGCTACTATACGATACAATATAACACCCGTATAGGTCTATAGGTGTATATATGTCCCGTATAGGCCTATAGGTGTGGTTTAGGTCCCGTGTAGGCGTATAGGCGTATACAAGTCCTACATGGAACCTATACCAGACTTATACTATACACTATACGATACGATACGATAATATACACTATACGATACCATACGATACGATACAATACGATACAACACTATAGTATAGGTCACGTATAGGCCTATAGGCAGATACAAGACATATATGAGACTTATACGAGGTTTATACGAGACTTATACTATACTATACGATACTTAAAAATGTTTTTTTTTTAAATTCACCCTTTATATACACTGCGTATAGGCCTATACGCAGCGTATATAAAGGGTCAAAAAGTATATTTTTACCACAAGTTTGTGGTTAAAAATATAAATTACCCTTTATATACGCTGCGTATAGACCTATACGCAGCGTATATAAAGTGTCAAAAAGACAATTTTACCCTTGCATATGGCTGCGTATTGCCCCAAATGCAGGGGTAAAATGGTCTTTCCTACTATATGCTGCGTATAGACCCATACACAGCATATATAAAGGGTCAAAAGACATTTTTACCCTTGCATTTGGCTTCGTATAGCCCCAAATGAAGGGCTAAATGGTCTTTTTGACCCTTTATATACGCTGCGTATAGACCTATACGCAGCATATATGAAGGTTTTTTTTATAAAGGTTATATCGAATCGTATAGGTGTAGTATAGGTCACGAATCGGCCTCGTATAAGCCTATAAGTATGATATTGTATCGTATAGCGTAGTATATGTCACGTATTGACCTCGTATAAGCCTATATAGTGTGATATCGTATCGTATCGTATAGCGTAGTATATGTCCTGTATAGTCCTATAGGCATATACATCACCTATACGAGACTTATACTATACAATATACGATACGATGCAACACGATACGCTACTATACGATACTACACTATTCAATACGATGCAACACGATACGCTACTATACGATACGATATAACACCCGTATAGGTCTATAGGTGTATATATGTCCCGTATAGGCCTATTGGTGTGGTTTAGGTCCCATGTAGGCCTATAGGCGTATACAAGACCTACATGGAACCTATACGAGACTTATACTATACACTATACGATACGATGCAACACGATACGCTACTATACGATACGATATAACACCGGTATAGGTCTATAGGTGTATATATGTCCCGTATAGGCCTATAAGTGTGCTTTAGGTCCCGTATAGACCTATAGGTGTGGTTTAGGTCCCGTATAGGCCTATACGGGACCTAAACCACACCTATAGGCCTATACGGGGCCTAAACCACACCTATAGGCCTATACGGGATCTAAACCACACCTGTAGGCCTATACGGGACATATACTACGCTATACGATACGATATCACACTTATAGGCTTATACGAGGTCAATACGTGACCTATACTACACCTATACGATACGATATCACACTTATAGGCTTATACGAGGTCAATACGAGACCTATACCACACCTATACGATACGATATCATACTTATAGGCTTATACGAGGTCAATACGTGACCTATACTACACCTATATGATACGATATCACACTTATAGGCTTATATGAGGTCAACACGAGACCTAAACCACACCTATACGATACGATATC
The DNA here is from genome assembly GCF_002127325.2 of Helianthus annuus. Lineage (NCBI taxonomy): Eukaryota > Viridiplantae > Streptophyta > Magnoliopsida > Asterales > Asteraceae > Helianthus > Helianthus annuus. Next base: position 96,211,749 of record NC_035439.2, on the reverse strand, counting down.
ACACATATAGGCTTATACGAGGTCAATACGGGACCTAAACCACGCCAATAGGCCAATACGGATGTTATATCGTATCGTATAGTGTATAGTGTAAGTCTCATATAGGTTCTCTGTAGGTCTTATAATTCATAATATTTGTATTATTTTTTATTTTTATAATTCGTAATATTTGTATTATTTTTAATTTTTATAATTCATAATATTTGTATTATTTTTTATTTTTATAATTCATAATATTTGTATATTTTAAATATTTATAATTTATATTTGCATTACCAATAATATTGTTTTTTTATAAATAATTTTTTTTTATAAATAAACAAAGAAATACACAAAAAAATACAAAAATGGAGCTTTATATATGCTGCGTATAGATCCCTACGCAGCGTATGAGACAAAAATGACAAAATTACCCTTGTATTTGGCTTCGTGTAGCCTCAACACAAGGGTATAAAGTACATTTTCAGACCTTTATATACGCTGCGTATAGGTCTCTACGCAGCGTATATAAACCTTGTTAAAAACTGATGCTTCAAACGTACCAAAATGACCCCAATTTTTCAAATGGTTTATATACGCTGCTTAGAGACCTATACGCAGCGTATATAAACCTTGTTTTCTGTGCAATGATTGGTTACTAGGCACCGAGATCCATGGTTTATATACGCAACGTATAGGTCAATACGCAGCGTAGAGGGTTAACCCTATACGCTGCGTATTGACCTATACGTTGCGTATATAAACCCTAGTTTTGTTAGGGTTTGGTGTGCCAATAGGCACATTAGTGTGCCAATAGGCACACCCACTGGAAAATGTAATGGCGGCAGTAGGAAGGATATGGTTGGGGGTGTTCTTGCAACTTGGGGTGGCAGTGGAAAGAGACTGATGATGGATCTGTGATAATGGCTATGGTTTGTTGGATTTAGTTAATCCATGTTCATCGCATATTTTCTTACCTGTAATCTCCTAATTGTTGTTGTCGTCGTTTTCACTCATTTTTTTGGTTTTCTAGTCAATGGTGGCTTACAACTACTTAGGATGGTGGTGCTAGGTGGTTCACGGTGGAAGATGGTGTAGGAATTAGGTTCACTATTTATAAAATATAATTACAAAATATATAATAACGAGACTCTCGTTATTCGTAGGAAATATCATAGTACAATACCGGTTGCAATAACTAAATAAAAAGAATATAAAATATAATTATATATACCAATCTTGATTCAAGCCGCATCTCGGGTGGGTCCTTCACGCGCACTTGATAGCATCCTAGACTTGAGTATTCATCATCTTGAGTCTTGAAAAGTACTTCTTGACTGCAACAAGAGCACACTAAAACGTTGACGATTTTGGTTGAGGCACGTGTTCAACACGCTTCCCTTAAAACAGATTTCGCGCCTCTACTAAAGACGACGCGCCTGTCTCCCAGGGTACAACAGCCGAAGCAGTCTGTACTGCCGGAAATGGCCACGCGCCCGAGGTTACATCGAATAGAATTGTAGTGTTTGAACTTGTGGAAAATAATGATACCAAGGTGATGGAATCGAGTAGAGAAAATTCATCTCTCTATAATTCCCAACATATGGATGTTCAAGTCTTCACCACTTCTCCAAGAATTCTTCATACATATTATTTTTCTCTTGTAGTTTTCTCTTCATTCTAATGAGTCACATACCCTACCATTTACTACAAGAATTGTATAGTGAAGAGTTTCTTGGTGATTTTATTAGAGACATAAAACTCTAATAAAAGTTTCACTTAATTAGTGATTTAATTAGAGACATAAAACTCTAATAAAAGCTAATCAAGGGACATAAAACTCTATTCAAGAGTTTCACATATGGAGTTTAATTAGTAATTATAATTTCATTCAATTATAAATTAACTAAATATCCATTCACTAATTTTCCCAACAATCCCCCACATGAATGGAGAGTGTTCAAAACACTTAAAATTTTCAATGTAACCTCGACAGTTGAGTTTTACATACGATAGGTAGGTGTTACCCTTTGAACCTTCGCTCATGAAATGCACTTAGCCCACTAGCTCTGAGTAGATCTCGATGTCTTTGAACTCGTCTGCCGTTTGTGTAGACGACAATACACTTCACACAATACTCTCCCTAGCCGGGTCATCTCCTCATAGTCGTGTCCAATAATGGTCGTGGAACACTTTCCTGGTTCTGCGAGAGCTCTAGGAATTGTGCCCCCAATTCCATTCGAAGCGACCCCACTTCTCTCTAACATAGGTGATTCTCCTTAGATCATTAAAAGCATTGTGGTTATCGTGATTTATCCAAATCATTTACCGCATATTATGCTTAGCCTCACTCTTTGTCACTGAATATCATAGGAATAGACTAGGACATATTTAAACACCCTTTTTGTTAGTGCATCCGTCTGTCGTCTACGTCTTGTATCGAGTCTTGTATAGAGTTGTTTAGATTAGGGAACGTAATTTCCCACGAAATGACTAAATGTTGATTTCCCACAAAATCACTAAATGTTGATTTCCCACGAAATGATAAAATGTTGATTTCCCACGAAATGAACATTGCACTTTCGTGGGGAATCAGAAACACTATAAATACCATAGTTGTGTTGTCATTTGGTGGGGAATCAAGATATTGTACCAAGGTGCTGCCAAATTGTCTCCAGTCATTGTATCGTCACGTTAATCAATACAAGAGACCGTTAAAGTGTATAACAAGCTGAACGAAGATCAAATCTTTGTATTCCGCCTCTGATTTGATCCGAGAATTCTTCTGAATGACTCGTTTGGTCGTGTAAACGATCCTACAAGTGGTATCAGAGCTCAGGAGGAAGAGTTCTTACCGATTTAGCTTGTTTTCACTGAAAATTCTGACTTCTACTCATTCTTTCACGTTTTTAACCGAATTTTTCAAAATTGAACGGGATTTTACAGTCCGAATCGGCTGATTTTTTGATATGTTGTGTGAAAACACCTGATCTATTACCTACCAAGTTTCAGATCCAAATTCCTAGCCGTTTAAGAGAAATCGAAGGTTTTTGGTCCGATATCAAGTGACATCAGCCTGATTCCGCTCGAAAATACTGATTCCGCTTGAGATATACCTGATTCCGCTCGAAAAATCGCTGATTCCGCTTGAAATACACTTATTCCGCTCGAAATTGTCTATCTTAGTTCAAGCGAAATCAGATTTCGCTCCAAACTACAACTTATTCCGCTTGAAAATCAAAACTGTTGATTCCGCTCGAAGTTATTGACTGATTTCGCTTGAGCGTTATATTACGCTTGAAACGCTATTTCATTTGAAAATGTTTCAGAAGTTCACGTGATGTTCTTGATTAGATAAAATCATATTGTGAGGTCCAATTAAAATCAATCGGCATTTTAAAGTTGTCAGTCAGTTGATTCATGTATTGACTGATTAAATTGATTGGCCCAGTTTGTCGGTTCATAATTGAATTTTGCATGTGTTGTTTGTCCAACTTATAAAATCGGTCCAATCATATTATATGAAGTGTTAATGATGTCGGCTTATTAATCGAATAGTCAAGTGTTGGATCATTAATAGAATTTAATACATATCGGTCCAAGAATACTATAATCGATCCAAACTGAACTAACAGTTACATATTAATTGCTTTGGTTAATGGGATTGACATTATTGTTCAAATTAAATCGGTCCAATAGAATTGAGTGTGGATAAATCAAAGTTGTTGGCAGATTGCATGTGATGTCATATTAATTCAATTGTTAGCGGCCCAATAGAATTTAATGTGATTGTCGGTTCTTATTGAAACATTGCATGTGTTAATTGAACGATTAAAGTGCATGTGACTTTGATTTAATCGGCCCAATCATAGTTGAAAAGGAACTGAGCCTTGTCAAATAGAATTAAAAGGAAAAACTACTTGTCGGTTTAGTGGATCTAGCGGCCCAATCAAACTTGTTAGATATAGCGGCCCAATCAAAATTGATTAGCTCAATTCATGTGCTTAAAAGATCAACATCGATGGCCCAATCGTTTTTGTTGAACATTTAATGATATCGAACATAGTGTGCGGCCCAATCATATTCTGACATTGAATTGAAGATAACGACAGCCCATTTGAACGGCCCAATAGAATTGATGTTTGTGTCGGATCATTAATATCAAACATGTGAGGCCCAATCAGTTACGTATTAGTGGTGTATAATCATAAGCTGTCCAATTAAATCAAGTGTAAAAGTTTACGGCCCAATCAGTGAAGGCCCAATTGAATCCATTTCGATCCGATCAAGTTCATTCATTTAGAGATTTCATCCAAACAACATTTATCCGCACATCTTCGACACGAGTCTTAGATTCTTTTCATCAAATGCACACTGTTACATATTCAGTTTTTAAAAAAAAACTGATCGTTTGTTTGAATTGTTTGCAGGTGATTCAAAGTGATTCAAAGTCAAAGCATCGGATACCAGCACAAGAGAATCCTCACCCGATCAGTTGTCGCTTGATTTTTGTCACTAAATTGGATATTCATCTGATTCAGTTGATTGATAAAGTGATTGAACTGATTTTAGTTTGTGTGAATTATCGTATCATTCGAAAATCCATCTTTGAGAATCTTTTAATACCGAAACATGGGTTCTGAATTTTATATTGCACAGAATAAGTTTGATAGTTTTACAGGTATCAAGGGAGAGTCTACAATAGAATTGATCAAGAGGTATGCCAAGTTGCATATTGTGACACTTCGGATTTTCCCGGACAACCTTCTTGATGTAACAATTTTGTGTACGTATATTATTAAATGAAATCTATGAATTATCTGTTATTACGTGTTGCATGTATGTATATTATATGTGTGTTACAAGTGAGCCGAGACCCCAAGGACCCGACTCGAGACCACTCCCGGTCTCGAGTGAACAGTGAACGGTTGGGCCGGTTGGGCCGCAACCTCCCCTTGGCCCACTTGGAAACCTTTAGGGTGCACCTTTGGTTATATATAGCCCCAAACCCTCACACTCTCTCTTTTACACTCTCCCTCATTTCACTCTCTTGCTCACACACTCCCTCTAAAACCCTAGAACATCACCACAACTCCCTCCTCTCCTTCGGATTCAACCGGCAACAAGATCACCTTCGGATCGTCTCGGAATCATCACTCGGGGACTCCACCTCGTCGCTTTCTTGCACATCTTTTGAGCTACACAACAACCGGTTAGTGAGTTAAATATGTTTGCTAGATGTTAAGTGTTTATTAATGTCTCTAGAATGAATGAATAGCATGATGATAAGTGTTGCCATGTTTTTAACTTAAAAAGTATCGCTAGTGATGAATGATAGATGAACCCTTGTGTTTAGGACATTTGATGATGAAAGTGATTATTTGATGGTTACTTGTTACAAAATTAATGCTTGCATGATGATTGTGTGTCTTGAATGTGAAAATGGTTGTGTTATCCGGTTTTGTGTTGAATAGTCTTGTTATCCGTTTGATGATTAGGGCTTTGGTTAGTTGGTTTTTGATAAAATGATGAATACTTGTTTAAATGGTGGGAAGAGCATATGAAGAACATCATGAATGTCATTACAATATTTGAAAAATGCTTGTTTTGATCTATTTTGCTTAATAACCAGACAAGGAAACGTGTTTATGAATTCTCATTGGATAGTACATGGCTGCATGATATTACAATTATATTGGTTAGTACACATAACAGGTTCTAGAAGGATTCAGGTGCACGCAACAGTGGTTGCGAGTCGGAACCCTCGGTTGCGACTCGACACAACGTGAATTGTCGAGACCTCCCGGTTGCGACTCGCAAGCAGCTCATGATGAACCGAAACAACGGTTGCGAGTCGAATCCCTGATTGCGACTCGGGACCAATGCATGATGAGCCGAAACCAAGGTTGCGAGTCGCAATCCTTAGTTGCCACTCGAAACCATGCACTCTTGTTTCGACTGGGCTGTTATTGGGCCAGAAACTTGTTGGACTATTTGATTAACTGGACTGCTTGTGTATCTGTTACTATTTAGGCCCAATATCCCCAACTGTTGATTGAATGCATGATTAAGTGTGTCTATATGTGTTTGCTATACGTGATTTCTTGTACCCCAACTTGACCTATATTTGGTAACCATGTTAGGACGTGGTGACCAACGTGTTTGACCAAGTAAATTATCTACCGAGCAACCCAAGGTGAGTTCACAAGCTAAAGCATGCGTTCCCGGTGGTTTGGGAAACGGAACTACAAACAACACTATCCCCTATAAGGGATACAACTTACTTTCCTTCCCTTGTTATTGGGAACCTTTGATTAATTACTGTTTATACGGATTGCAACTAACGGCACTAAACGAAACTCTATCACTCAAGTCCCTACTACATAATACCGATTAGTCGCCGGGGCCAGGCGAACGGGTTATTAGTTGATAGCGCTATTTAGGTTTTACCAACCTCACACCGTGCCATGGTTTGGGATCGGTCGTGAACTAATGTACTCAGGCATCCGTCAATGATGATAGAACATTGACATCGGGGCATCCTGCGGAAACGCAAACGGTTACCTAGTGTTCGGTATTGGAAAAACAGTTTAGTCGCTAACTTTTGGGGTAGCTCCCCATGGCATGTATAAACGGATAAATTAACTGGTGAAACAAGTTTTGGTAATTAAAACTGGACAACTAGCGAACTCACTCAGCATTATTGTTGACACCCTACTGCATGCTTTGCAGGTAACCAGTGACTGAGGAGCTGCTGCTTGGGAATGTGTAGTGTTCGTCAAAACCCGTGTGTTGGGTTTTAATTATCTTGAACTTTGAACTATCTTTCGGTTTATGCTTCCGCTGTTTTTGTTCAAACTATTTATCGAACTTAACTACGATGTTGCTAACTACTTTGGATAGCAATTATTTTACTAATAACCAATGCTTAGTATAATTGGTGGCTGGATCCTGGTCAGTCACGCCCTCAAGCGGGTGTTACTCCGCAGGTGGAATTTGGGGGTGTGACAGATTGGTATCAGAGCCATTGGTTATAGTGAACTTGGTTTTAAAAAGGGGAAAAATCTTTTTGAGAAAAACCAGACTATAACCCGTGACTCGTGACGACACTACACTCCAAGTGCAACGCTCGACTTATCTGACCTCATAGCTCGGACCCACATTTACTTGCTTGTTTGTGTTATGCTTTCTGCTTTACTATACATACTAGTTTGCCTGATTAGATAGATACGCCTCCCCTCTTCTATTTCATTCTCGCTATGTTACGACACCACACTCATACTATGTTTTCTGGTTATGAAGACAATGAGTGGACGCGGACGAGGAAACGTCAACATGACTCAGGCTCAGTTCACTAACCTGATCAACACGGTGGCTGCAGCTTTCGCAGCTCACCCAGGAGGTAAGCTTGTTGTTTTAGGATATTTAGATCCTACCGCCGCATCGTCTTTTCACCTCTAAACCTATTCGTATCGCTCCCACAACAGGTCAGCATGCGCCTGTGCAACCACGTGTCTGTACCTTCAAGACCTTCATGGATTGCAAACCTCTTCCGTTCAGTGGCACTGAGGGTGCCATAGGTCTTCTGCACTGGATCGAGAAGGTCGAAGCTGTTTTTGCTGTCTGCGAGTGTCCCCCTGCTAATTGGGTGAAGTTTGCTACTGGTACTCTTGAGGGAAGCGCACTTTCGTGGTGGAAGGCGCAAATTCAAATGCTTGGTTTGGAGACTGCTAACCCTACTGCATGGGAAGATTTCAAGGATATGATCAAGGAAGAGTACTGTCACAGGGATGACATTCACAAACTCAAGGACGAGTACTATGAACTCAAGATGGTTGGGTCAGAGATTGAGACCTACACCAAGCTGTCCAACGACTATGCTGCTCTTTGCCCAAACATGTCCCGACCCATGTACCGAAGGATCGAATTGTACATCAAAGGCTTAGTCCCAGAAATCAGGAGCCATGTAACCTCAGCCAACCTCACTACCATACAGCCTGTGGTCCGTCTTGCCCACAAACTCACTAACCAGGCTGTGGAAGAGGGCAGGTTGCCCAAAAGGATCAGTGCTGTGGAAGGAACTTCCAGTGATGGCAAACGAAAGTGGGATGGAATTCAGGGCAAAGATGCTAACCCTACTCAGGCCCCAGCTCAGCAAAGGAAAACTGACAACAACAAAGGCACTCAGCAACAGGGTGGCTACCGGGGAAGCTACCCTAAGTGCAACAAGTGTAACAGGCACCACAATGGGGCATGTAACAAGGGTCAGTGTCAGCGATGCCACAAGATGGGGCACGAAGCCAAGGATTGTAGAAGTCAGTTCCCAGCAAGGCAGAATCAGCAACAACCTCAACAGCAACAGCAGCAGGGAAACAACCGAGCCTGTTTTAAATGCGGGGCAACAGGGCACATGCGAAAGGATTGCCCTGAACTGAATCAGAATCGCCACAACAATTAGGGAGCTGGGAACAATGAGCAAAACAACAATGCTGGAAATGGTGCAAGGGGAAGAGCTTTCGTGATTGGAGCTGGAGAAGCAAGGAACGACCCCAACGTCGTGGCGGGTAAGTTCCTACTTGATGATCGTTATGTTTCTGTGTTATTTGATTCCGGTGCCGATGCCAGTTATGTATCCCTTCGCATTAGTAAGAAACTTAAACACCCGCCTGCATTATTAAGTTCTAAGTGTCATACCCCGACCACGTAGAACATACAAAACGTGGCGGAAACGTCGGGGAGTGTTGTAACAGAATCAGTTGTTTCAAATCCATGGCAAATGAAGTTTCGTTTTATAAATCAAACATGAAGGTTTACATTGTCTAAACAAGAATCAAAGTGTACATAACATAAATTAACTAGTTCTTGTCTCATTTTAAGTCACTAAGGCACAGGTCCGCCTAAGTATGTCTTGATAAGTCCTATGCATCATCTCCTGAAAACACATGTGAAAATAGGTACGTCAGCATAAAAATGCCTGTGAGATACATTGGTTTTGTGAAAACGGAATTCATGACTTGAGTTTGAGAAAATGTTTAGTCATGAACCTCGTATTTTGCTTTGTCTTGTAAATCATTTGAAAAACGGTAAGATCAAATGATATGTATAAATAAGAGAACAATGCATGGTTAACTGAATAACCATGTAAAAAGAGTTTGTATAAGATTTGTTGTTTGTAAATCAATGTCTTGTGAAAAGCGTGTTATTTGTATAAAATGTTCTATGTTTCAAATTGAAATGATTCAAATAACGCTACGATAGGTAATACCATACAAACACTTATATATAGGAAGTACCAGCGGCGTATCCACCATGCTTGTATCATATTACACATGCCTCGTTACTTAAATCACTTACTCAAACCAAACCATCAAGATGAAATGTTTAACAACGGTAGAAATGTTCATGTATAGTCAAATGTCTATTGTCAAATGTAATCCATGTCAACGGATACAACTGGTTTACACGGTTCAATGGTTACAGACGGTTCATGAAATTGAAGGGTTAAGACGGTTCACATAGTCAAATGGTTACAACGGTTCAAAATGTAGTGTAATGTGTTCATATGCTGGATGAGCATATGCAACAGTAATGCAATGTGAAACAATGTACTACGTATGCACACAATGGGCGTACGTAGCATGAAATGTATTGTAGAGTACAACGGTTCAAAATGTAGTGTAATGTGTTCATATGCTGGATGAGCATATGCAACAGTAATGCAATGTGCAACAATGTACTAAGTATGCACACAATGGGCATACATAGCATGTAATGTAAAACAATGTACTAAGTACGCACACAATGGGCATACATAGCATGTGATGTAAAACGATGTACTAAGTACGCACACAATGGGCATACATAGCATGTGATGTAAAACGATGTACTAAGCACGCACACAATGGGCATACATAGCATGAAAATGTAATGTAAAGTGTTGTGCTAAGTATGCACACGATGGACATACATAGCATAAACACAATGAAATCATGTACTATATATGTACTATTGAACATAGCAAGTATATGATGTGAAAACAGGAAAGCATGAAAGTAACAGATAGGCACATGTGTTTCACCCCAAAACAGTTTAGAAAACAGTAAAAGAGGGGTTCAATGTACTCACATTGACTCCTCGAAAACATGTAAAAGATGGGGTTCAATGTACTCACCTGAGATTGCTTTGTTGTTCTTGTGTAATAACCAGGTAATGCGAGAGGTCACGGGATATCAACGGCCCCTAATAGGTAGCTATGTTAATATACCGGACCAAATCGGAAGGATCGGACAGTATGCGGGTTCGTAAACCAGACGAGTATGGAGACTCGTGTAATATGGCTTAACAAAGCCTACATACTAAAATGAAACTTAACCTAAGTGCTTACGGTCCATCACGACCCGTTTAGGTAGCTTATGCTACCCTAACGCGTCGTTCGCGCAGAACGCGTTTGGAACGCCTAACATTGCGACCACACGGTATAACCTCGGAAGGTTATAGCTATGGTCACCTAATGTGTTTGGTCGGGTCCTAATGACCGACCAAATGTGTCGGGTTCGAAAGTATAAGCGATGGTTTAAATCGCTTACCTTACGACCCTATATAAGCACTAAACTAAAAGTGACGAGCTAAGCATGTTAGAACATGCTTAACTAAGTTTAGAAACAGGTTTGGCATCAAAACAAACGGCTTTGATGCCCTCGAGTAGTTTGGTTACAAAATACGCAAGAATGCGCATTTTGGCCGAAACTACGACTCGTCACTGAGCCTAGATAACGTGGTAATCAGTAGGTATGGTCACTATGGACCATAACCATCGTGATCACGCTCACGTTATGAAGTTCCATGAACTTCACATTGACCAAAAGCTGGTCAATGCAGAAAGTCAACAAAACGTTGACTTTCGGACTCGAAAAGCGAATAAAAGAGCGAAAGAATACTTACGGAGGGTCCCCGAATGCTAATCTAGATCACAATAGCTCAGGTATGAAACAAAGGTCCCAACTTAGAGCTTAGATCAGATTTTTGTGGGTTTTTGCAATCAAGGGGGGGGGGTATTTATAGGAAAAGCATAACCGTTAGGATCGTTTATCGAATAACGTGATCGAATCTCGTGCGTACACTTGTCGTAAAGTTGTGGTTACTGAAAACACCCTTTAGAGAACTGAAAGGGCAAGTTAAAACATGTGGACGTGGTTGATTCGCTGAGTAATCGCTGACTGTTTGATCTTATCTGATCTGCAAGTCTGACGCGCCCCGCGTAAGGATTTGGACAATCCTTACGCGCCCCGCCTAAGGTTCCCAGATCAGAATTTGCAATTTTGGTCCCTGCACTTCAGAAACACGTATTTTGGCCCATTTTTGGCACGTTTAAGCCCCGTTAACCTCATTTCAAGGCTCTAAGATGAAGTTAAAGTGTAGGGGACATGAAATATGCTCAAAAATATTCCGGATGTCGGTTCGTTTGGCCGTACGATTGCGATGTTCGCTTAATTACGACGAAATGCGCATAAGCGTGAAAGACGATCCAAATGACGCGACGAATGGATTTTTCTCATGCCCAACACTAAGGCATAATATAAGGATGCTTACATAAATTTTTTGGATGTCCGGATGTATTCAGAACGTAAGTTATGCGCGAAAGTGCAAACTTGTGCACTTTTTGACACTTTTAGTCCCTGAATGATCCAAAAGTTTGTTTTAGCATACCAAACACCTCAACGCCTATTTCTAAGCTATGTAGAGGATATTTAGGGTATGTTTAACTTATGAACATGTTCCGGAATGTTCGTTACAGTTCAAATTGGCATACTTTCGCAGTTTGTCAAGTTTAGTCCCTGTAAGCGAATTAACTTGTTTTTGCTATACCAAAGCCTTCAAAACTTATTTCTAAGTTATGTAAAGGTTATCTAAGGTATGTTGAGTATATGTTGATGTTCCGGAGTATTTTTCGCATTAAACTGAGTACGTTTACGCACCATTTTGCGTATAATGCTCTAGAAAGCAATGTAGAGTTTGAAATTGAACAATAATTGATATGTGCAAAACATACACATATTTATACAAGATCCCAAGTATGAAATACAATATTTCATCGGCTTGGTATTTGTTTGATGGTCGCGGTGACACAGGTGTCACAGTCTCCCCTACTTTAGGAAATTTCGTCCCGAAATTTATTCGTAGGAGTCTATTTGTGACTTTGCCAAATAACCACCAGCGATATGTAAGGCAATATCCTGTCATTTCCTTAACGGTCATTCCTCAGAAACGAATATGAACAGACGGAGTCATTTTCCTCAACGAGTATTCTTCAGAAATGGAAATGGCGGAATAAGCAAACGGATGTTCATTTCCTCAATGGACAAATCGTCAGAAACGAAAATGAACTAACGGAGTCATCTTCAATGGTTGCTTCCTCAGAGTTGGAAATGAAGGATTTCACAACGGATATTCATTTCCTCAACGGATAAATCTTCAGAAACGAAAAATGAACAGACGGAGTCATTTTCAACGGTTGCTTCATCGGAGTTGGAAATGAAGGATTACACAACGGATACTCATCTCCTCAACGGATAAATCTTCAGAAACGAAAATGAACTAAACGGAATCATTTTCAACGGTTGCTTCATCAGAGTTGGAAATGAAGGATTTCATAACGGATATTCATTTCCCAACGGATAATCTTCAGAAACGAAAATGAACAAACGGGGTCATCTTCAACGGTTGCTTCCTCAGAGTTGGAAATGAAGTATTACACAACGGATATTCATTTCCTCAACGGATAATCTTCAGAAATGAAAATGAACTAACGGAGTCATCTTCAACGGGTATTCTTCAGATTTGGAAATGAAGGATAAACGGATATTCATTTCCTCAACGGATATTCTTCAGAAGTGAAAAATGAATAGCTAGTTCATTTTTCCTCAACGGATGCTTCATCAGAATTGGAAATGAATAGGGTTAACTCTAGACACATGACAGAACTTGCTGTGATTTCTGTGCACTAAATTCCATAATTATGTATGCATCCATAATTACGTAATCCCTTGCACAGTCCGCACAGTTTGTTTTGTAATGTTTTGGGGAAGGATATCAAACTTGTGACGAGGGTGACTAGACTTCCATCGGTTCCTTTTAATTAGATCGACAGGGGATCCTCTTGGTTAGGCCACCAAGGAGTCCTTTCAGCTATATCATCACATGATATCCCTAACCAGATTTTTGGATGAATCTGTTTAGCTAGACCACTCAAGGGGTCTAATTATGAAGTAGTACTTTATAATCCGAGGGACTTAACTATAACATAGAAGTCCATTGAGGATTTTAAGTAATACCCTTGGGCATCCTACTATGAATCTCTTGTACACGGATATGTAAGATTCTACGAAGATTTGGATAACATAATTTGGATCACACAACAATACATAAGGAAACACATAAGCACATAGTCACATAATTGTTTAATTTGATCATAATTTGTTATTAACTTGTTATCGATTGAATACGGATATGGAAACATGTCGACGGATCTCAATGTTCACTGGAATCTATCTGAGAAGATAGAAAGATCTCCCAAAATTCGATTTTTTGATTACAAGGAATCACCACATTCGAATGAAGGTATACAACAATTAAAGACTTACGGGAAATTCCTAGGTACCCTATTAAGGATTTATAGTGGTACCTTGGGTATTCGTCTTGTGTTGTAACCTGCGCCTTGTACTTCGTTTCCTTAGAATAAACGGGTACTTAGGAATTCCGTGGAAGACGCAAGCGATTATAGAATGGGAGAATTTTGGGGGTAGTTTGTTCTTCAAGGAATACGGTTTCTTGATTGTTGGTATTGTAAAGGGATATGTCGTTTATACATGTAACCACACAAATACATTGCAATGTAAATGAAAGATTTATTTATAAACAACGATATCAACTGTTCCTTGGATCTTGACAACAAAAGAAACTAATACATAAGACATGATTATTTCTAAACGATGTTGTCTTCTAGTCAGTCAGTTGCTCATCCTTGTGCTGGGTTTGCATTAGCAAGCTTTGGGCAATTTCTTCGGAAATGACCCATCTCGCCACAGTTGAAACAAGAACCTGGTAGGAAACGACCTTGAGCGGGATTGTTGCCAGCTTGGTTTGGAGCAGCTGCAGCTGGGTAGATTCTTGTTGTATGGCCTATGAGTCCACAAGTTTGGCATTTGCGGCACTGTACATTGGCGTGATGATGGAGGCTACATTGGTTGCACAAGGGTGCAGTTCCATTGTATGGTTTTCTAGCAGGGGGTTGAGCTGGTTGGTTGGGGACGACTTGACCATTGTGAGCGACCACGGCGAAGTTCTGAGAAGCCTTTCGCTTCTTTGACTTCTTAGAGGACTCAGTCTGTTCATCCATGGTCTTTGATTCCTCGATTGGGTTCGATTCCCCGACCGGTTTCTTGTCACCTTTTCGGAAAAGTTTACCTTTCCTGATCTTTGATTCAGTCAAGGTTGCAGATAGCTCAATGGCCTGTCTAACTGTAGTAGGGTTGCTACCAGTCACAATGTCTTGTATCGAGTCAGGGAGGCCATCAATGTACTTTTCGATCGCTTTATCCAAAGGTGTTACCATATCCGGGCATAACAAACTGAGCTCCTCATAACGGTCCGTGTAGGCTCGATGCTCACCGCTAACTTGTTTAAGATCGTCGAACTCTTTTTCCAAAGCCCTGATCTCGTGACGAGGACAGAATTCCTTCATCATCAGAGCTCGAAGCTCTTGCCATGTTTGAGCCAGTGCCACATCGGCACCCCTATCCCTCATCACACCATTCCACCATGTCAAAGCTCGTTTCTCAAAGACGCTAGATGCGAATTCTACCTTTCGCTCGTTTGGACATTGAACATGTCTGAAAGTGTTCTCTAAACTCTCGAACCATTGCAGAAGTGCAGTCGCTCCTTGAGATCCAGAAAACTTTGATGGCTTAGCCGAGTTGAACGTCTTGAAGTTGCAGGGGGCGTTATGGTTGTTGTTGGCTTGGTTCCATTGAGCAAAGAGGTTTGGGAATTGAGCAGCCATCTGCTGCGCAATGATCTCTGCTAGTTCTGCAGTCGCTATCTGGTTTTCGCGTCGAGGAGGCATTCTAAATGAGAGACAAGAAAGAAAACAAATGAAATGGCATTGGGTAAGAATAGGATGTTACAATTACCGGCCATAATCATGGTTGATGGTCATTTGTTTTGAATACACGAAGCAAACAAACAATACCAAGGCTGAATCAAAGCAAATAGATCCTCATAGTGTATCGCGAAGACATGCTCGCCTATAAGTGGACACTCACCCCAAGAGTTCCCAGGTAAGAGTGACTGGTCCGATTATGTGGATTTGTACGAACACTCTAACCTTAGACAGAAAACCCAGGGTACAGGCATCCACTCTTCCAGTTTGCACGTGTTCACACTATTTAGGACCCAAAACTTTGACGAGAGTTTTGAAAATTCAACGGGGTTCAAAACCTTATAACAGAGGGTTCAAAACCTTACAATAGAGGGTTCAAAACCTAGTAATTAATCATCCTAGAACAGATGATTAGTTTTCAAAGCGGTTTGAAATTTATGTTCTTGTTGTGGTCGTCGCCTAAGGATAGGCGACGGTATTGTTTTATGACTAAACGCAAGTAAACTTGCGTTAGGGTCCTAGGAAGGTTATAGACTAGGTCAAAGCATTACTAATAACCTAATTCCCTATAACCATTGGCTCTGATACCATCTTTTCTGTCATACCCCGACCACGTAGAACATACAAAACGTGGCGGAAACGTCGGGGAGTGTTGTAACAGAATCAGTTGTTTCAAATCCATGGCAAATGAAGTTTCGTTTTATAAATCAAACATGAAGGTTTACATTGTCTAAACAAGAATCAAAGTGTACATAACATAAATTAACTAGTTCTTGTCTCGTTTTAAGTCACTAAGGCACAGGTCCGCCTAAGTATGTCTTGATAAGTCCTATGCATCATCTCCTGAAAACACATGTGAAAATAGGTACGTCAGCATAAAAATGCCTGTGAGATACATTGGTTTTGTGAAAACGGAATTCATGACTTGAGTTTGAGAAAATGTTTAGTCATGAACCTCGTATTTTGCTTTGTCTTGTAAATCATTTGAAAAACGGTAAGATCAAATGATATGTATAAATAAGAGAACAATGCATGGTTAACTGAATAACCATGTAAAAAGAGTTTGTATAAGATTTGTTGTTTGTAAATCAATGTCTTGTGAAAAGCGTGTTATTTGTATAAAATGTTCTATGTTTCAAATTGAAATGATTCAAATAACGCTACGATAGGTAATACCATACAAACACTTATATATAGGAAGTACCAGCGGCGTATCCACCATGCTTGTATCATATTACACATGCCTCGTTACTTAAATCACTTACTCAAACCAAACCATCAAGATGAAATGTTTAACAACGGTAGAAATGTTCATGTATAGTCAAATGTCTATTGTCAAATGTAATCCATGTCAACGGATACAACTGGTTTACACGGTTCAATGGTTACAGACGGTTCATGAAATTGAAGGGTTAAGACGGTTCACATAGTCAAATGGTTACAACGGTTCAAAATGTAGTGTAATGTGTTCATATGCTGGATGAGCATATGCAACAGTAATGCAATGTGAAACAATGTACTACGTATGCACACAATGGGCGTACGTAGCATGAAATGTATTGTAGAGTACAACGGTTCAAAATGTAGTGTAATGTGTTCATATGCTGGATGAGCATATGCAACAGTAATGCAATGTGCAACAATGTACTAAGTATGCACACAATGGGCATACATAGCATGTAATGTAAAACAATGTACTAAGTACGCACACAATGGGCATACATAGCATGTGATGTAAAACGATGTACTAAGTACGCACACAATGGGCATACATAGCATGTGATGTAAAACGATGTACTAAGCACGCACACAATGGGCATACATAGCATGAAAATGTAATGTAAAGTGTTGTGCTAAGTATGCACACGATGGACATACATAGCATAAACACAATGAAATCATGTACTATATATGTACTATTGAACATAGCAAGTATATGATGTGAAAACAGGAAAGCATGAAAGTAACAGATAGGCACATGTGTTTCACCCCAAAACAGTTTAGAAAACAGTAAAAGAGGGGTTCAATGTACTCACATTGACTCCTCGAAAACATGTAAAAGATGGGGTTCAATGTACTCACCTGAGATTGCTTTGTTGTTCTTGTGTAATAACCAGGTAATGCGAGAGGTCACGGGATATCAACGGCCCCTAATAGGTAGCTATGTTAATATACCGGACCAAATCGGAAGGATCGGACAGTATGCGGGTTCGTAAACCAGACGAGTATGGAGACTCGTGTAATATGGCTTAACAAAGCCTACATACTAAAATGAAACTTAACCTAAGTGCTTACGGTCCATCACGACCCGTTTAGGTAGCTTATGCTACCCTAACGCGTCGTTCGCGCAGAACGCGTTTGGAACGCCTAACATTGCGACCACACGGTATAACCTCGGAAGGTTATAGCTATGGTCACCTAATGTGTTTGGTCGGGTCCTAATGACCGACCAAATGTGTCGGGTTCGAAAGTATAAGCGATGGTTTAAATCGCTTACCTTACGACCCTATATAAGCACTAAACTAAAAGTGACGAGCTAAGCATGTTAGAACATGCTTAACTAAGTTTAGAAACAGGTTTGGCATCAAAACAAACGGCTTTGATGCCCTCGAGTAGTTTGGTTACAAAATACGCAAGAATGCGCATTTTGGCCGAAACTACGACTCGTCACTGAGCCTAGATAACGTGGTAATCAGTAGGTATTGTCACTATGGACCATAACCATCGTGATCACGCTCACGTTATGAAGTTCCATGAACTTCACATTGACCAAAAGCTGGTCAATGCAGAAAGTCAACAAAACGTTGACTTTCGGACTCGAAAAGCGAATAAAAGAGCGAAAGAATACTTACGGAGGGTCCCCGAATGCTAATCTAGATCACAATAGCTCAGGTATGAAACAAAGGTCCCAACTTAGAGCTTAGATCAGATTTTTGTGGGTTTTTGCAATCAAGGGGGGGTATTTATAGGAAAAGCATAACCGTTAGGATCGTTTATCGAATAACGTGATCGAATCTCGTGCGTACACTTGTCGTAAAGTTGTGGTTACTGAAAACACCCTTTAGAGAACTGAAAGGGCAAGTTAAAACATGTGGACGTGGTTGATTCGCTGAGTAATCGCTGACTGTTTGATCTTATCTGATCTGCAAGTCTGACGCGCCCCGCGTAAGGATTTGGACAATCCTTACGCGCCCCGCCTAAGGTTCCCAGATCAGAATTTGCAATTTTGGTCCCTGCACTTCAGAAACACGTATTTTGGCCCATTTTTGGCACGTTTAAGCCCCGTTAACCTCATTTCAAGGCTCTAAGATGAAGTTAAAGTGTAGGGGACATGAAATATGCTCAAAAATATTCCGGATGTCGGTTCGTTTGGCCGTACGATTGCGATGTTCGCTTAATTACGACGAAATGCGCATAAGCGTGAAAGACGATCCAAATGACGCGACGAATGGATTTTTCTCATGCCCAACACTAAGGCATAATATAAGGATGCTTACATAAATTTTTTGGATGTCCGGATGTATTCAGAACGTAAGTTATGCGCGAAAGTGCAAACTTGTGCACTTTTTGACACTTTTAGTCCCTGAATGATCCAAAAGTTTGTTTTAGCATACCAAACACCTCAACGCCTATTTCTAAGCTATGTAGAGGATATTTAGGGTATGTTTAACTTATGAACATGTTCCGGAATGTTCGTTACAGTTCAAATTGGCATACTTTCGCAGTTTGTCAAGTTTAGTCCCTGTAAGCGAATTAACTTGTTTTTGCTATACCAAAGCCTTCAAAACTTATTTCTAAGTTATGTAAAGGTTATCTAAGGTATGTTGAGTATATGTTGATGTTCCGGAGTATTTTTCGCATTAAACTGAGTACGTTTACGCACCATTTTGCGTATAATGCTCTAGAAAGCAATGTAGAGTTTGAAATTGAACAATAATTGATATGTGCAAAACATACACATATTTATACAAGATCCCAAGTATGAAATACAATATTTCATCGGCTTGGTATTTGTTTGATGGTCGCGGTGACACAGGTGTCACACTAAGCATATCGTCGAGATAGCCAATGGTAAGAACATCGAGGCCACGCACGTGATCCACGACTGCACGCTAGAATTGTCTGGTCACACGTTTAGTATCGATCTTTTCCCTGTCAAACTTGGAAGCTTCGACGTCGTCATCGGTATGGATTGGTTATCCAAGCATCGCGCTGAGATCCTCTGTCAAGAGAAAGCGGTTCGTATCCCTCACCGTTCGGGCCAACCCCTCATCGTTCGAGGCAACAAAGGTGGAGAAATCACAGGCATTATCTCGCTCCTGAAAGCCCAGAAGTGTTTGCAAAAAGGGCACGCCGCTATCCTAGCACTTGTCACCGACACTCACGAAAAGGAAAAGAGGATTGAAGATTTTCCTGTAGTACGTGACTATCCCGAGGTATTTCCTGAGGAACTACCTGGACTCCCTCCCCACCGTCAGGTCGAATTCCAAATCGAGCTAGCTCCCGGAGCAGCACCCATAGCTCGTGCACCTTACCGTCTAGCCCCTGCAGAACTGAATGAACTCTCTACGCAACTACAGGAACTATTGGATAAAGGATTTATCCGTCCTAGTTCATCACCCTGGGGAGCCCCAGTACTCTTTGTCAAGAAGAAGGATGGCACATTCCGAATGTGCATCGACTATCGTGAGTTGAACAAGGTCACCATCAAGAATCGTTACCCTCTCCCGCGCATCGACGACCTATTCGATCAGTTGCAAGGATCGAGCTACTATTCTAAGATCGACCTGCGATCAGGCTATCATCAGCTGAGAGTTCGTAATGAAGACATCTCTAAGACTGCGTTCAGAACTCGTTACGGTCATTACGAGTTCCTCGTCATGCCTTTTGGAATGACTAACGCACCTGCGGTTTTCATGGATCTCATGAACCGAGTGTGCAAGCCTTACCTCGACAAATTCGTGATTGTGTTTATCGACGACATCTTGATCTACTCGAAAAGTCAAGAAGAGCATGAACGACACCTACGCCTTATCCTCGAACTCTTACGCAAGGAGCAATTGTACGCCAAATTCTCGAAGTGTGACTTTTGGCTTCGAGAGGTCCATTTCCTTGGGCATGTGGTCAACAGGGACGGCATTCACGTCGACCCCGCTAAGATCGACTCGATAAAGAATTGGCCTACACCCAAGACTCCAACCGAAGTTCGCCAATTCTTGGGATTGGCAGGATACTACCACAGATTCATCAAAGGATTCTCAAAGATCGCACAACCCCTCACGACTCTTACTCAGAAAGGCATCGTTTACAAGTGGAATGAAGCCCAGGAGTCGGCCTTTCGAAGGCAAAGGATAACCTCTGTAGCGCTCATATTCTCTCGTTGCCTGAAGGCACTGACGACTTTGTGGTTTACTGCGATGCGTCTATCCATGGGCTCGGTTGCGTGTTAATGCAACGCGAGAAGGTTATTGCCTACGCCTCTCGACAGCTTAAGACGCATGAAAGGAACTACACTACGCATGATTTGGAACTGGGAGCAGTGATCTTTGCTCTTAAGATATGGAGACATTACCTGTACGGTACCAAGTGCACTATTTACACCGATCACAGGAGTCTCGAGCATATCTTTAGGCAAAAGGAATTAAACATGCGACAACGTCGATGGGTCGAACTCTTGAATGACTACGAATGCGCCATCAAGTACCATCCGGGCAAGGCCAATGTCGTGGCAGACGCCCTCAGTCGAAAGGACACTATACCAAAGCGCGTGCGAGCATTGCAACTTACCATCCAGTCTAACCTCCCTACCCAGATCCGCAATGCTCAAGTCGAAGCATTGAAGCCGGAAAACGTCAGGGCTGAGTCTCTGCGAGGATCGAGACAGCGATTAGAACAGAAGGAAGGTGGCGCTTACTATGTAACAGGGCGCATTTGGGTTCCACTCTATGGAGACCTACGTGAACTCGTGATGGACGAAGCCCATAAGTCCCGCTACTCAGTACATCCTGGTTCGGACAAGATGTACCACGACTTGAAGACTACATATTGGTGGCCTGGCATGAAGGCCCACATAGCAACATACGTCGGCAAATGTTTGACTTGCGCAAGAGTCAAGACAGAGTACCAGAAGCCAGCTGGCCTACTCCAACAACCAGAAATCCCGAAATGGAAATGGGAGCAAATTTCCATGGATTTTGTTACAGGGCTACCTAGGTCTCAACGCGGAAATGACACTATTTGGGTAATAGTAGATCGATTGACCAAGTCCGCGCACTTTCTGGCTATTAAGGAAACAGACAAGTTTTCTACCTTGGCGGAGATTTACTTAAAGGAAGTAGTTTCGAGGCACGGGGTGCCAACCTCAATTATTTCCGACCGAGACGCTCGTTTTACTTCGGAATTGTGGCAAGCTATGCACAAATCCTTTGGCTCACGTTTGGACATGAGCAACGCTTATCACCCGCAAACGGATGGACAGTCCGAACGCACCATCCAGACTCTAGAAAACATGCTTAGAGCATGTGTGATCGATTTTGGCAAGAATTGGGAGAAGCATCTACCGCTAGTAGAGTTCTCTTACAATAACAGCTACCACACTAGTATTCAGGCAGCACCTTTTGAGGCATTGTACGGTCGTAAATGCCGGTCACCTCTCTGCTGGGCGGAAATCGGTGATAGTCAAATCACGGGCCCAGAGATGGTGGTAGATACAACGGAAAAGATTGCCCAGATCAGACAACGCATGGCGGCAGCTCGTGACCGTCAGAAGAGTTACGCTGATAAGCGTAGGAAGCCGCTAGAATTCCAGGTCGGTGACCGGGTTCTACTTAAAGTCTCACCCTGGAAGGGTGTGGTTCGCTTTGGTAAACGGGGCAAGCTTAACCCGCGATATCTCGGACCATTCGAAATTACCGAGAAAGTCGGTAAGGTCGCTTATAGATTGAACCTGCCTGAAGAACTGAGTGCGGTACACAACGTATTTCACGTATCTAATTTGAAGAAGTGTCTATCAGATGAAACGCTCGTAATTCCCTTCAAGGAACTAACTATTGATGAACAGCTACACTTTACTGAGGAACCGATTGAGATCACGGATCGAGAGATCAAAGTCCTCAAACGTAGCCAGATACCTCTTGTACGAGTCCGTTGGAACTCGCGACGTGGCCCAGAGTTTACCTGGGAGCGGGAAGACCAGATGAAGCACAAGTATCCCCAGTTGTTCCCAAACGAAAACCCCAGCACTGAAGCTACGACTGAATTTCGGGACGAAATTCCAAACTAACGGGGGGAGGATGTGACACCCCGTTGAAACGTTTTCACTTACACTAGCTTGACAGTGACTGCCTTAACTTTCGGGACGAAAGTTCTTAAAACTTGGGGATAATGTGACACTTCGGATTTTCCCGGACAACCTTCTTGATGTAACAATTTTGTGTACGTATATTCTTAAATGAAATCTATGAATTATCTGTTATTACGTGTTGCATGTATGTATATTATATGTGTGTTACAAGTGAGCCGAGACCCCAAGGACCCGACTCGAGACCACTCCCGGTCTCGAGGAGACCCCAAGGACCCGACTCGAGACCACTCCCGGTCTCGAGTGAACAGTGAACGGTTGGGCCGGTTGGGCCGCAACCTCCCCTTGGCCCACTTGGAAACCTTTAGGGTGCACCTTTGGTTATATATAGCCCCAAACCCTCACACTCTCTCTCTTACACTCTCCCTCATTTCACTCTCTTGCTCACACACTCCCTCTAAAACCCTAGAACATCACCACAACTCCCTCCTCTCCTTCGGATTCAACCGGCAACAAGATCACCTTCGGATCGTCTCGGAATCATCACTCGGGGACTCCACCTCGTCGCTTTCTTGCACATCTTTTGAGCTACACAACAACCGGTTAGTGAGTTAAATATGTTTGCTAGATGTTAAGTGTTTATTAATGTCTCTAGAATGAATGAATAGCATGATGATAAGTGTTGCCATGTTTTTAACTTAAAAAGTATCGCTAGTGATGAATGATAGATGAACCCCTGTGTTTAGGACATTTGATGATGAAAGTGATTATTTGATGGTTACTTGTTACAAAATTAATGCTTGCATGATGATTGTGTGTCTTGAATGTGAAAATGGTTGTGTTATCCGGTTTTGTGTTGAATAGTCTTGTTATCCGTTTGATGATTAGGGCTTTGGTTAGTTGGTTTTTGATAAAATGATGAATACTTGTTTAAATGGTGGGAAGAGCATATGAAGAACATCATGAATGTCATTACAATATTTGAAAAATGCTTGTTTTGATCTATTTTGCTTAATAACCAGACAAGGAAACATGTTTATGAATTCTCATTGGATAGTACATGGCTGCATGATATTACAATTCTATTGGTTAGTACACATAACAGGTTCTAGAAGGATTCAGGTGCACGCAACAGTGGTTGCGAGTCGGAACCCTCGGTTGCGACTCGAGACCACAACGTGAATTGTCGAGACCTCCCGGTTGCGACTCGCAAGTAGCTCATGATGAACCGAAACAACGGTTGCGAGTCGAATCCCTGATTGCGACTCGGGACCAATGCATGATGAGCCGAAACCATGCACTCTTGTTTCGACTGGGCTGTTATTGGGCCAGAAACTTGTTGGACTATTTGATTAACTGGACTGCTTGTGTATCTATTACTATTTAGGCCCAATATCCCCAACTGTTGATTGAATGCATGATTAAGTGTGTCTATATGTGTTTGCTATACGTGATTTCTTGTACCCCAACTTGACCTATATTTGGTAACCATGTTAGGACGTGGTGACCAACGTGTTTGACCAAGTAAATTATCTACCGAGCAACCCAAGGTGAGTTCACAACCTAAAGCATGCGTTCCCGGTGGTTTGGGAAACGGAACTACAAACAACACTATCCCCTATAAGGGATACAACTTACTTTCCTTCCCTTGTTATTGGGAACCTTTGATTAATTACTGTTTATACGGATTGCAACTAACAGCACTAAACGAAACTCTATCACTCAAGTCCCTAATACATAATACCGATTAGTCGCCGGGGCCAGGCGAACGGGTTATTAGTTGATAGCGCTATTTAGGTTTTACCAACCTCACACCGTGCCATGGTTTGGGATCGGTCGTGAACTAATGTACTCAGGCATCCGTCAATGATGATAGAACATTGACATCGGGGCATCCTGCGGAAACGAAAACGGTTACCTAGTGTTCGGTATTGGAAAAACAGTTTAGTCGCTAACTTTTGGGGTAGCTCCCCATGGCATGTATAAACGGATAAATTAACTGGTGAAACAAGTTTTGGTAATTAAAACTGGACAACTAGTGAACTCACTCAGCATTATTGTTGACACCCTACTGCATGCTTTGCAGGTAACCAGTGACTGAGGAGCTGCTGCTTGGGAATGTGTAGTGTTCGTCAAAACCCGTGTGTTGGGTTTTAATTATCTTGAACTTTGAACTATCTTTCGGTTTATGCTTCCGCTGTTTTTGTTCAAACTATTTATCGAACTTAACTACGATGTTGCTAACTACTTTGGATAGCAATTATTTTACTAATAACCAATGCTTAGTATAATTGGTGGCTGGATCCTGGTCAGTCACGCCCTCAAGCGGGTGTTACTCCGCAGGTGGAATTTGGGGGTGTGACACATATAGAAATGAAAAATTTGAAATTAACAAAACGAATGAGGAGTGGATTGATAAGTTGGCGAATGCTTTACCAAATGATGTGTGGGGAACGTATTTGTTAGCTTGGAAGAAGAACGGTGAATATTATAGTTTCAATTTGAGCTCGTTCGTTGAGAAGATTCAAGCTTAAGAACTTAAATTCCAAAAGATTAGAAAATTGAAGTCTGATTCAAGAGAGAAGAGTAAAGCAGCAACAGATTTCAAATCTAAGGAAATTGTTCAAGAAGTAGAAGAGCAGGTTAAAGAAATTTCAGCTATCAAAGTTGAGAAGAAAGCTGAAGCTGTAAAGATGACCGAGAAGTGCTCAAAATGTGATAAATTTGAGTCAGTCAATGTCAAACTCTTGAAGGATGTGGAGAGTTTGACATTGGAAAACAAAATTTTAAAAGAAAAAGAAAAAGATTTTCAAAATCAAATAAAGATTTAGAAGATGAGAAAGATATTTTTCGTAAAAATAATCTTGAAAAACAAATTGCAATAAATTCTCATCTTGCTAAAATCATTCAGCTTGAAAAAGAAGCTGAAAGTGATCGGAATAAAATTGCTGAATTAGAAAATAAGTTGAAAGGTTTTGTGACTTCTGCACCATATGTGTGTCCAGAACCGATCAATGTTGTTCCAATAAGTGACAATGTCACAAATTTTGACAAAGTCAAAATTGAAGATTGTGATGAGAAAACTGATGATGAAAATGAGAAAAATGAGAAAAAGAAAATATTTTTGAAATTAAAAGAAAAATTTCAAGAAACTGTTCCGGAATCAACTGAAAAGGGTGAATGTTCTAACACAAAAACCCTTAAAGAAGAAAGTAGAACAGAAACAAAAAGTTAAAAATTCAGAAAATGTTCAAAACAAGAATAAAAGCTCATTAGTTCAATCATCCAATCAAGATAAAAAAAACCACAAAAATTGAAAAATCAAAACTCACAAAAAGTTGGTAATATGTGGTGCAGGTTTGACCACAATGCTATAAAGCCAAATCGAGCTTTCCGAAGGAGTGCTGATTACCACAAAGCCAGACAATGTTATAATCTGAGCGTTTGGTGTGAAAGTGGTGAATGGTACGATAACAGAGTGTGTTACACTTGTGGTGTTCAAGGACACATTGTTGTTAACTGCCAGAGACAGAGATTTGAGACAAGAAGATGTTATGAATGCCAAATCAAAGGTCACATTGCCAGAGATTGCCCAATGAGATCAATGGAAAGATCGAGGGCTGAATCTCAGAAAAAAGATGAAGAAATCAGTCAAGGTTGAAGAAAAGCCCAAAGAACAGAAGGTGAAAGAACAGAAAGTGAAGCTTTCACAAGGGCAGAAAGACCGACTGAGAAAGAAAAGAAAGAAAGCAAGAGATTATCTTGAAAGGATTTTGTCCTCGGGTACAACGATTAATTCAGATAAAAGTTCTGATGAATCACTTTGCTCAACAAAAAATCAGACAAGTAAAATGAATCCATCAGATACAAATCTGAGGACAAAAGGTAGGGTAAAGGTAAAATTTGTTGATCAAACAATTCCAATAAAGGTCGGCGATGAATCTGTTGTGATGAAAACAAATGAGCCATCTACTGATGATGAGTTTGTTTCTTCGAAAACAAAGAAGGTACGTTCTGGCGATGATTCTGACTCGTCAAAGTCAGAAGAGCCACTTGTTGATCAAAAAAGAGAAAATTCAGTTCCGCCAATGGATGATATTAACTTTCCACCATTGCAAACTGAAAATTTAAACAAAAAGATGGTAAAGTGAAAATTTGGAATCAGTTTTATTCTGAAAAGAAAGAATTTGATGTCAAAAAGGCTTTCAATGGCAAAGTAAAAAATATTTTTGGAAAGATGGTTGAGGGAAAGGTAAAAGGGGTAAAAGAATTTTATGAAGCAAAAAGGAATGATCAAACCCCGAGTGAAATTGAAAAGGTCACACCCAAGGCTGGTCAGGCTTGGGTGCCTGCATTCGTTGCTTAAAATTCTGACTTGCCGGAACTCCCAGGTTGGTAATTGGGGAGTAGGAATCGGCATCTTTCTTGAGGAATTTACTACGGTAATGTCATCATACAAACGGTAAAAGGTTTGTTTGTGTTTTACTTACAAGTGGTAAGAATATTTGATTGTGTATTATTGCATATGGTAAATCAAGGACATTAATTTGTACTTGCATCTTCCTACAAGTGATTGAGAGACAACATGATGAACCACATCCCCGAACCTATTAATGGTATACCTACAAGTGGTAAAATCAACCAAACTTATTTTCCGGAAAAATCATTTTGATTAAAACAAACTTAAGTGTTTTGAAATCTAAATGAGAAAATAGTTTGTTGATAGGGGGAGTTCTGATTGTTTATGCCAAGTGAATGGCGAATTGATGCGATTTGTTATCGGTTGTCAAATTTTCTGTACGGTTTGTTTTCAGTTTTCTTTAATGTGTTTGCAATTTAGGGGGAGTAGAAAATTTCAGAAAATCCAAAAACATTAGAAAATTTGAAAAAGGCAAAAACATGGTAAAATCAAAAATGAGTTGTGTTGTATAAAAGAGGAAATGATAGTACATCAGTGGACTGTCACAACATGCTAAAGAAATGGAAAGTTAAAATGTGATAAACAATCTCACTGCGGATATGCCAGTAGGTTTTTGCACATTTAGAAGATTGTGACGAGATATAAACCTAAATTTCAAACTTGCTTATATCGTGGGGAACAACTTCTTGGATATATGGGTAACCCCTGAAATCTTGTTTGAAAGGTCTCTCTTTCTGAGATACTAGGTCTTTATACTTAGTGATATCTGGGGTATTATCCCAGGACTTCTGCTGTATGGAAATACTGACCTAGTCCCCGTATAATACTTTCCGCAAATGCTTGAAATACAGTGTCGCCCTCAGCAAATTGATGAAACAATAAAATTGATAGTCATTGCTGTTGAAAACAAAAGATCCTCTAAAGGGGACACACCTAAAGTCGAGCCGCCATCTCTCTGCTGAACGGAAGCTCTGACCTAAGCTCTCACGGTTTCGCACCTAACCCCTTACAGATATCATCTAGGTATACTCATCTGTAAGACTGAATATTGGGATCTGGATACGGGAGTATATTCAAGTAGTGGGACACACGAATAAGTTTAAGTTCTTACGACATTAATATCGTATCTCGGATCAGTTGAACTTTGTGTGAAAATTTAAGTGGATCAATATACTGACAATCTAGGTGAATTGTTTAGAACTTAAAATGAAATGAAGCTTAACGGTGTTGGTGATTTGTCTCGTATACTGATATGATCCTCTTACACAAACTCACAAAAATATTGTATGTAAATATTTCTTTACTGCATTTCATTTTGGTTATTTAACAAAATTCCAAAAAGATTTTCGGTGTGTTTTAGCATAAATTTTGAAAAATTCAAAAAGATTTTCGACATCTGATATTGAAGAGCTGATTTTCAAAATTCAAGTGCTAAACATGATAACATCTGGTTTGGGAGAGTGTGTTTAAAAGTATTTCTGCAAATGATCACAATTATATTCTTACAAGTGGTTCATCAGATATTAAATGTTAGATCATTTTATGATTGTTACAAGTGGTGTCTGAGTGAGTTAAAATTTGTTTGTAAAATCTTATGTTTGAGGTAGAGATTGTGTAGATAACCTGAGTTGGAGTAGAGCCAGGTCACGATCTTGGAATGGAGTCTGAACCTGTGAAAGCCAGACTGTGATCCCAGCTGATTGAGAGGGGGAGTCTGAATGACAAAGAGCCAGGTTCTGATCCAGAGATTATTTTTACTAATTTGAGAGGGGGTATATGTTGGTGCTGCTGAATTTGAAGATGTCAACATCCGAGAGAAGGAGTTTGTTGTTGATAGAGAAAAAAAGAAGATAGAGATTGAAGGATACTTACAGCGTCAAATACTTCAAAGAGAAACCCAGAGGCTGATAAAGACTGTAAGTGCAAAGACTCGACACTGAAGACTCTGTCAACATCCGAGGGGGAGTTTGTTGGTGCATCCGTCTGTCGTCTACGTCTTGTATCGAGTCTTGTATAGAGTTGTTTAGATTAGGGCACGTAATTTCCCACGAAATGACTAAATGTTGATTTCCCACGAAATCACTAAATGTTGATTTCCCACGAAATGACAAAATGTTGATTTCCCACGAAATAAACATTGCACTTTCGTGGGGAATCAGAAACACTATAAATACCATAGTTGTGTTGTCATTTGGTGGGGAATCAGGATATTGTACCAAGGTGCTGTCAAATTGTCTCCAGTCATTGTATCGTCACGTTAATCAATACAAGAGACCGTTAAAGCGTATAACAAGTTGAACGAAGATCAAATCTTTGTATTCCGCCTCTGATTTGATCCGAGAATTCTTCTGAACGACTCGTTTGGTCGTGTAAACGATCCTACACTTTTATACTTTGGGGGTATGTTTAACCATATATACTATCTTATGCATATCATTTATACCCCCACAGTGACCACCTTTAGGCATATGAGTTAGTTGTCCTGTTGAACTTAGATCTTGGGATCTCCGGTCAACTAAGTTAGGTGTCCTTCACATACCCTTTTTCCATGGGCTTTAGTCTCATTCCACAACTTGATCTCTAATAAACCCTCAGGTTGTTGGATCCATAAAATTAACAAATAACTTTGCGTATTTGAGATCAGTTGTCATGATGTGTTCTTAACTCATAAGTTAATTTTGCCTATTGTCAACTTCTAAGACTCTAACCTCAGTGGCCATCTGATTCTGGTTATAATATATGTCTTTGTAAGATACGTTTATCATTTAAGGCAAACACATCTCCATTATGCACTGCGACCTTTGTGTCCTCCACATAGTCGTCTGTTTGCAATGTTAGATTGGATTACAAAATCCTTATTGCCAAACTTTTATGATGCAAATGCAAGACACCCCCACATTTAAGTGTTATAAGATATCATCCAGATGGGGTAATGAAAACCATTTCTACATACCCTTATAGGTTTGTTTCTAAATGGACCCTTCCCCACATTTCTTGCCATTTGATCAACATTTCTGTAACTTCACTTATGATGACATTTATACACATATGATTGAATAAGGTCAACCTCATTGTGTGAATTCAACTCATATTGCATTCCGAGTTGACCAAAGCAACACATGCCATTGTCATAAGTTTGTCACCAACTTAGAATAATTCTAATTTAACATCTAGAATAAGCTTAGACAATGAGTTCTCCTCATTAGCTTTTCGAACAAACTTTTAAAAAGTTACATGTCTTTTCCTTATAATGAATGAAAATTTTCCCTCAACTTTGTCTATACACAAATTCTTTTTGTGTTCATACACATTTGAATGTTTAGAGTTAATTAGTCTCCGTCAAGACCCATAATTAACCAAGTACTAGTCAAGCATGCTTTAGACTACAATACTTTATCATGTGAACAGAAGATGCATCATTCTGATTCTTCACAGCCCTAAGGATATCATAATATCACTTTGCAACATTCATCCCTTGCTAAGACAAAATAATGAGACTTATTCATAATCCTAAAACATCAATATTTAGGAAGGTCTCACAAATTATTGTATATAGCACATAGCTAAATTTCATCATTCATTTAAGGAACATAACTTGATTACCTTTGATCTCCAACAATCTACCATTGACTCATAAGTACTTAAACATAAGTCTTAAACCAAGTCACTTGGTGAACACATTCATCACCAACAAGATGAATGTTTCTTGTCTACAATCACTATTATGTGTGAGATAGAGTCAACTAGATCGACACTCAACAACATGGCATTCATAATTTTGCCATAAGTGATTTGCACACATCTATTGTTATTCATTAGGAGATATGTATATTTAGGATGCTCTCCCAAATGAAGGTAAAATCTCCATATAGATCTAACAATAATCAAGTGGTAGACGCATCTACTTATAAATCTCGCAAGATTTGTTAAAGGTATACAATAACATATAGTACTTTTACTTTAATATGTTAGAATTCACACTTGTGAATTTTTCAATGACTTCTAATGAAGTATGCGACATGAATGTCCTTAGTGTATTTCATCTCAATACACTCAATACGTTCTTTCATTACTCGTTCATGATGTGGTTATACATTTGATGTTTCGTCTTTGACTTTTAGTCAATGTAACAACTCTCAAGTTGTTTATGTCTAAGTATTTTCATGTACTATCCGTTTAAAACCATATTCTTTTAAACAATGTATAACCGATGTTATAATTATTTTCCACAAAAATAATTTATACGTCACAACCATTAGTGATTTATTTCTTTGTAAACAATTGCATGTGTTATCCGTAGATATTGAACACAAAACAATAAAATACATTGGAAACTAAATCATAAGTGCCAATCACTTTTGAAATTTAAACGGAAGCATAGACAATATGTAGACATCAAATAGCAAAGTGTTTTTATCTTCCACACTTTATAATCTGACCGAAATATTCTCAACAATATCGTCCCATGGCATGTCTTGAGGTACTCCCTCAATAAGACTCCATGCACTTGTAAGTACAAGTTCCCCATTTCGTGTTTAAATTTTAAACATGGACAATTATGCTCAAAACAACACCAAGTTGTTACAAATACTACATTTAAGTAGTACACTTGAACAATTAAATCTGTTCACAACAACACCAAGTTGTTTTTCACCAAATAACATTTTTTAACACGCATGTTAAAAAAAACATTATAACAAGCACATTATAGAATCAAACATTTACATAAAACGTCTTCCAAAGATATAGTTTATAAAATAAACCATTTCTCATCATCTTTAATGCTCACATAAGCAATTAAATGTTTACATAAAACATTTATGTTCATTATGAACAATCTCTAACCTCGTATTCGTGATACACATTTTCTAACACATGTGTTAAAAATTTAAGTCATTTTATATATACCAAACATGACCAAATTAGAGCATTAAATGTCATCATTAAAACTCATCAAATGTCATCATTAAAACTCTACTCAAAAGTTTCACCAAGTGAAGAGTTAAGAGTCTCAATAATTATATACTTAAACTCTAATAAAACTCATCAAATGTCATCATTAAAACTCTACTAAAGAGTTTCACCATATGAAGAGTTAAGAGTCTCAATAGTTATAGACTTAAACTCTAATAAAACTCATCAAATGTCATCATTAAAATTCTACTCAAGAGTTTCACCATATGAAGAGTTAAAAGTCACAATAATTATAAATTTAAACTCTAATAAAACTCATCAAATGTCATCATTAAAACTCTACTCTAGAGTTTCACCATATTAGAGATTTTATTAGAGACATAAACTCTAATAAAAACTAATAAATTGACATAAATACTCTACTAAGAGTCTCACTTTATTAGAGATTTTATTAGAGAAATAAACTCTAATAAAACTAATAAATTGACTTGAAACTCTCCTTAAGAGTTTATCTTCCATATGAAGAGTCTGGTAAATGATTTTAATTTCATTAAATTCATATAAATACCACACCATCACTTTATGGTGATTTAATTCCTTGAAGCCAATCAAACATCAACTTCAATGTATGACATTTTATTTCTAAATCATACAAAGCATTAAAACAATGCTACAACAAATTGCTTATATAAAATGTCAACATAAAACATTTCAAAGTATTTGTATTTTAACCATTTTTAACAATCATGTTAAAATGAAAGAAATTCTAACGCGCACGTTAGAAATATTAACATTTCCACAAAATGTTAATTCGACTTGCTAAAAACACATATATGGTTCAAATAAATAAGTCATTTCTAATACACACGTTAGAAACTGAACAATTAAAAATTGCTTCCAAACTAACGCGTTTCATGAACGTTTCTAACATACATGTTAGAAGACAAATGATTACAAAAATCCTTATAAGACTTATTTGTTCATATCAATCCATGGGTGGATGAAGAGTCTACTTTAAATAGAGACTTAATTAGAGACATAGAACTCTAATCAAGTAACATAAAACTCTTATTTAAAGACATAAAAGACTCTACTTAATAGAATTTAACGTTTACAAAAAAAAAAACGTATGGTTTACACCAATAATTCCGGTCTAACTCACATGTTAGAAAAATTCAACGTTCACAAAAACGTATGGTTTACACTAATAAACCCGATCTAATACAAAAGTAGAAAAATTAACGATTCCCAAAATCGTTTCAAAAACCAAACGGTTGAACCAAAACTATTCGTTTTGTACCACGGTATAGGATTTAAGATTGTATCTCAATCTCAAGAAATCCAAACACAACAAGTTGTACTACATACATATTTCCCAAAAGAAAATATTTATAAGATCATAATCTTTAAAATATATTTTTTTATTATAAATCCTTTTGTGAACCCAAAATCCTTATAAATAAGGTTTTAAGATTGTAGCAACAATCTCACGAATTCTGTTTTAACTTTGTAGGAATTAGGTTCACTATTTATAAAATATAATTACAAAATATATAATAACGAGACTCTCGTTATTCGTAGAAAATATCATAGTACAATACCGGTTGCAATAACTAAATATAAAGAATATAAAATATAATTATATATACCAATCTTGATTCAAGCCGCATCTCTGGTGGGTCCTTCACGCGCACTTGATAGCATCCTAAACTCGAGTATTCATCATCTTGAGTCTTGAAAAGTACTTCTTGACTGCAACAAGAGCACACCAAAACGTTGACGATTTTGGTTGAGGCACGTGTTCAACACGCTTCCCTTAAAACAGATTTCGCGCATCTACTAAAGACGATGCGCCTGTCTCCCACGGTACAACAGCCGAAGTAGTCTGTACTGTCGGAAATGGCCACGCGCCCGAGGTTACATCGAATAGAATTATAGTGTTTGAACTTGTGGAAAATAATGATACGAAGGTGATGGAATCGAGTAGAGAAAATTCATCTCTCTATAATTCCCAACATATGGATGTTCAAGTCTTCACCACTTCACCAAGAATTCTTCATACATATTATTTTTCTCTTGTAGTTTTCTCATCATTCCAATGAGTCACATACCCTACCATTTACTACAAGAATTGTATATAGTGAAGAGTTTCTTGGTGATTTTATTAGAGACATAAAACTCTAATAAAAGTTTCACTTAATTAGTGATTTAATTAGAGACATAAAACTCTAATAAAAGCTAATCAAGTGACATAAAACTCTATTCAAGAGTTTCACGTATGGAGTTTAATTAGTAATTATAATTTCATTCAATTATAAATTAACTAAATATCCATTCACTAATTTTCCCAACAGATGGTTGATTAGCGATGATATATGTGGTGATAGGATTGGTCCATCTTCACTAAGTCATCTATGCCGACGACTTTTCTTCTTTCTTGATCTTGCTCGCATAGTTGTCGCTGTCGGCTTTTAAGTGGGCTTTCATGAAGGAAAGCAGGCTTCATAGGCCCAAGTCTTCATTTGTTGGACTCTCTTTGATGCTTCATGTAAACTTGTCTTTCATTCGGACCCTCTTGGGCCAATGGGTATAAGCTTGGGCTTTGCCAATTTGACGACTTAGTAAATGGATGTTAGGAGTTTGTTCAGTGGCGAAGCTTGACCCGGATGACGGGGGGTCGAAAACGTATATACCCAAAAATTTCTATACGAAAACTACATATATAACACTACTGAGCGAAAAGTTCGGGGGTCGGGCGTCCCTCCCCGCCCCTTATGTACTTCGCCCCTGAGTTTGTTTGTATAGAATCTTGTCTCTGTAAGATGGTTGTACAAAGTTTGTTGTTCGTACAGACAGTGTCATTTGGAGAGATTTTGTTATCCTCACTAATTCAAGTTAACCGATTGCCTGCTTTGTTCTTTGGTTTCATGATTCTTCAATAAAGTATAAAAAATACTAGGTTAGAACCCCGTGTATTACACTGGTTGAATAAATATAATTTTATATATATACTAAGTAATAAAATAGTTACATCTTTTAAAAAAAACTCGTGTATTGCACGATTTGAATAAACACATGTCTTACACGAATAATGTAATCCGTTAACACATTTAGTCATCAAGATATGTTTTTTAAAAAAAATGAACTTTGAGGTACTATTTACTTATTGTAACATCTCACTTTATTTTTTATTAGGTTAGAGAGTTTTGTATTACATGGTTTATAACATTTTACTTTGTTTTTTTATTTATTATTAGGTTAGAGAAGCTTACGTATTACCTGATGATTGATAATCAGCAAAAAAAATTAGTAAAAAATATTAAATATACAAGAGATAAGCTGAATATTATGATTTAATATTATTATTTCATTGGAATGTAAAACGGGATAATGAGATCCTTTATTAGAAGTAGGATTCTAAATATACCACATGTATAAAAATCCTTTTAACAAAATAGTTGATTAAAATAAATATTTTTATTTTAATATGTGATTATCAGTTATCCTTGTCTTTATCATCAAAATATAAAAACAATTAAAACTAGAAATTAAATAAAATCTTTATCTTTATAAATATTTAAAACGCTAATATATTTTTTGAGATTATAATAAATAATACATGATTATAATAATTTGTTTTTATCATTAAAATCTCTTCTAGAAATTTAAATTTTAAATTTAATATTATCAATAATTGACTTTCAATAATAAATATTTAGAAAAATAATTAAGACCGTCTCATAGAGTGTCATATATCCCTCACATGGTTTCTTTTATTATAGGGATTTTTATATATTTCCCCCTCCTAAGAAGCTTTATTACATATTTCCCCAACCCATAAATTTAATTACATATTTCCCCGAGTTAAATGCCATTTTAGCCCTGTGGTTTGGGCCATTTTGCCAGTTTAGTCCAAAGGTTTCATTTTTAACCTGTGAGTCCAAAAAGGTTTCACAGTTGCCATTTTAGTCCACTGGGTTAACTTCATCTATTTTTTCTGTTAAAGAGAAGGCCAATTTAGTCATTTTGTATGTAATTCTGTTAACTAAAAGGGCAATTCCGTCATATAAAATTACCGAATTGGCCTTCTCGTTAACAGAAAAAATGGATAAAGTTAACCCAGTGGACTAAAATGGCAACTGTGAAACCTTTTTGGACCCACAGGTTAAAAATGAAACATTTGGACTAAACTGTCAAAATGGCCCAAACCACATGGACTAAAATGGCATTTAACTCTATTTCTCATTTCTAAAGAAGTCTTATTACATATTTCCCCAATCTCTAATTTTTTATTACATATTTCCCCAATCTCTAAATTTAATTACATATTTCACATTCCTAAACCCCATATGTTACATATTTATCCATTTCATTAAAAGTACTATTATAGAATTACTATTTTTAACCCCTAATGAGTTTATTAAATAAATAATTACAACATATTTCTTAGCTTCCTTCAATAATTATAAATTTAAAAGTACAACTTAAATAATATTTCTAAATCTTTGTATGTCTTTCCAGTAAAAAAAATGACTTCTCTTATTTCTAGTAAAAAGTTCATATTAATGGACATAGGTAATTATATATAAAAATCCCATCAATTATATATATTATGTCAAAGATCAAGTATCTTACATCGATGCGGTTCATAGAGCCTCCCTTCATATGTAATTACACATCTCCACTGAAAATACGAAGTCAAAGTTTTGATTCATATTTTGACAACAAACATATTTAAAAAATAAAAAATAATAATAATCAGTTTTATATATTTACTTGTTGAAAACTCACATAATATCCATATTATTGAGTAGGGATTTTTACATACAAATATTTAAAAATATTATTCAAGTTGTTACTTTTAAGTTTATAATTATTGCAAGAAGCTAGGAAATA
Organism: Helianthus annuus; assembly: GCF_002127325.2. Lineage (NCBI taxonomy): Eukaryota > Viridiplantae > Streptophyta > Magnoliopsida > Asterales > Asteraceae > Helianthus > Helianthus annuus. The sequence continues at coordinate 96,175,083 of NC_035439.2, read as the reverse complement.
TATTGTAGTTATTTATTTAAAAAACTCATTAGGGGTAAAATAGTAATTCTATAAGAGTATTTTTAATGAAATGGATAAATATGTAATATATGGGGTTTAGGAAGGTGAAATATGTAATTAAATTTAGAGATTGGGAAAATATGTAATAAAGTTTCTTAGGAAAGAGAAATATGTAAAAAAATCCCAAAAAAACATGTACAACAAATTCAAACTCTTTTAAAATTGTCCACCAATGATCTATATGCATGTACAAGAAACCCGCAATATAGTCAACATTTGATGTTTAGAAAAAAAAAAAAAAGAAAAAAAAAAAGAACTAATGCATTGTTTAACTGCCAAGTGAATGGATGCAAAGAAAAACGCATGAACCAAAGCAAATGTGAAGATTGATAAATGTGGCAACCATGATTTTGGTTTCGATCTTTTGTCATTATAAAAACCAGAGAAGATGAAATAAAAAGTGTGAGAATTATTGGTTTGTCATGTTTTCAGTGTCGTAAGATTGCCGTCTTTGTTAAATATGATTCCCACAAACACTTGCTCAATATTGTAGTTTGAATATGATTCTCTTAATTCCCACAACACTAAAATCTTATTTTCACTCCCTTATAGATATACGGTTTACATAGAGTTATACGGGTCGTATAGAAATATCTTATACAAAAAAATATCAAAAAAGAATGTTATTTTAATCTCTATGTATACGATCCATATAACATTATATGACCCCATATACAAGGTTATACGACTCATATAATTTATACGACCCGCAAGGGCGGACCTGCCCACATTTGGGGTGGGCGGGCGCACCCCTTGAAAACAAAAAAAAAATTATTGTCAATTTTCGCCGAAAATTCCGACCGCACCCCTTGGGAATTTTCACTCGCACCCCTTGAAAATTTTCAACGGCCCCTCACAGAAATTTTTTTTTTGATGAATTTATAAAAAATAAAAAAAAATAAAACACTGATTATTATTAATATATAAGTATATAATACAATTTATATATTTATTCGTTAACCGTTTAATTACTTAACCCAATCTAAGCACAATTTATAATCTATTTTTATTAACCCAACTATTCAAGTCCAAACTCAACCCAAAGATTTTGAACTAAATAAAATAACCCAAACCAACCCATCCATTCGGCTTCCAAAATCCAAATCTCGCCCCCAAAAAAAGACGCCCAACGACAGCAGACGCGACTCACAACTGGACGAGTTTTTTGGCCGGAAAATTCAAAATTCCCATTGTTTTGACCATAATTACACCGGAATTCCGACTTAGAACGGGTATCCTTTCTTTATTAATTGTTTTATGTGATGATTAGGAGAAAATATAGATGTATACGGGTTTGATCTTTTTATGTTTTTTGATGGTTTTTTTGGTTGTTCACTTGTTCTAGACTTGTAGTTAATGTTTTTGTTGATAACTAATCAACATTTAAAATTAGGGTTTCAATGTTTAAAGATTAAAATTGAAAATTATGGACTATGGTTGAACATGATTGATTATTTTGTTTAAGTATTTAGTGTTATTTTATGAACTTGTGGAGCGATTACATGTGATAGGAACCATTAGGGTGAAAATTTCCAATGGGTTTTTGATAGATATGTGAATGGAACTATAGTGATTTATATGTGACAGGAACCATGAGCGATTTATATAGAGAAAGACTTGCTTAAGAAAGTATCTCTAGATAATGTTTTGGATAGATTTCAAAAAATGAAAACCCGTAGGGCACAGTGTTAAATATATTTGTAATGACGTTTAACGTGTTTTTGATGATTATATAAATTTTAGTTTCATGTTCTTTTGTTTTACATGACCCGACCCGCTATGAACCGATTTTTTTAATATAGCTAGGGGCCTAAAATCGTTAAAAATATTCCGCACCCCATGAAAATTTTTCTGGGTCCGTCACTTGCGACCCGAAACTCATAATGTTATACGACCCATATTAGATGTTAAACAACCTAATATTTTTTCTATCTATATATACGAGACATATAACATTATACGTGCCGTATAGCATTATACGACTAAGTATTTATCATGTCAGATTATTCTATACGGAATGTACAACCCTATACGACCCGTATAATGAGTGTAAAAATAAGATTTTGATGTAACTTTATTAACACCGTTGAATATTGGAAGAGTAGGTTTGCAATAAGTATTTACGCATTATTGTAGTTTGAATATTGGGATATTAGGTTTGCAATAACTATTTACTCATTATTGCAGTTTGAATATAGGAATAGCAGGTTTGCAATAACTATTTACATGAATGCGTTAAGACTTCAGGGAGTAGGGAGTGGGGCGGGGATGCCCTTCAACGTTAGCTACTTCATTTTGAGTTGGTGTTGGTTGGGGCGGGGCATGGCATTGTCCATTTAGCGTGGGTATTTAGACTGGTGTGGGATGGAGGACAGTTTAATATGACTATCTTTAGTTGGCTACTTTAACTAAAAAATTCACATGGCTGACCACGCCAAGCTAAGCCACGCCACACCACACCCCTCATTTTTCACCATAAGTTTGTGGATCCCACCCTCGCCACATGTCGAACAATGCCCCCAACCCAAGCCCCTCCGCTCCCGGCCGTCTAAGACCGCAGGGTGTGGGGTTTGGGTTGGGGCCTTGCTCGACACGTGACGGGTGTAGAGTCCATATGACAATTCTTCAAAAGAAAGGGTGTGGGGTGGTGGGGCTTCGACTTGCGTGGCCAGCCATGTTGATTTTGATAATTTTTATTTTGTTTTAACTATTTAAATTTCATTTAACTAAATTAACACACTAACTAAAATAGAAGATTGCATATAATTTTTTAGAAACTACAAATAAAATTAAGAAAAAAACTATATAAAATAAAAAAAGGCTACATAGGAGACTTTGCAAACGAATGTATTTGGCATTCTTGTCAGCATAAAAATGAAAAAAAACCTAGAGAAAATAGCTAGTACGTAGATTAGAATGAGAATTACGAAGAAAAGAAAAGAACTCTTCTTTCTCTTCGAAACTCTCATTCGATAAACCAGGATGAGGGTAACTAACAAAAAAAGAAAGTAAATAGGGTGGAAATCCCGGGGCAGCCCGGTCCTAGAAAACGTCCGAGTAGAATTGTGAAAAGAGGTAAAATAGCAAAGCGAAAGAAATAAGTGAATTTAGCCAGTCGAGGCATCTTGATCGAGAATAAAGGATTCCCCCCATACAGAAAGAGAGGCCTTCCTGTACGAGTAGTGAAGAACTAAACGATTTTGTTTTGTTGGTTGTTGACCAACAGAAAGAAAGGGATTGTGTCAAGGGCAAAGGCTTCCCCGATTGTTAGAACTCCTTGGACCATGTTTAGGCTTATCGGATTAGGCTGCTGGAAAGGCTGAGACGATATGCTTTGATTCATCAGTTTTAGAGAGGGCTAAAATAAAAAAAAAGATTAAAAACTTCATGACTTTTCCATTTCATATTTTTTCAAGATTTCTTTTTCATTTGCGACGTCAATTCCAATTCTGGGCCGGTAAGGTAATCAACGGGTATGGAGAGAAATTTCATATCTTCGCATTTTTCTTTGAGAGATGTTTTTTTATCGTACGACGCTTGGATATTTTTCCTCATCTCGATCTTTTGTTGTTGGATGAAATTGAATGTGTCGATTTTCGTCCCAATTTCTTCCAACTGGTCGTAGGTGTACAACCCTTTACCCGAGGTTGTACCCGATGCCGAACCCGATCACCCTCTTTGAATCCGCTTTTTTTGACTTGTCTCTACCTGGTGGGCGAGGAGCATCATCAAAATCATCCAAATTTAGATCAAGCACTTGATTACGAGCATCAGACTGAGCTTGGGACGAGGATGTTTTTGCCCTTTTGGATGAAGTTGATTCGCTAGCAGTAGGGACTCTCATTCATTTAAAAGCGTACCTACATATATCCCAACAATGCATGTACTTGAACTCGTGCTTCTTGTTTTCTCTGTATGATACCATGACATTCTTGATAAAATCGGCCTCCGTTTCACCGCTCCTTGGCGAGTTCTTCGCCTTATGGAAGCAACCGTTGAACGCGGTGACTTGTGTATTTATCTCACCCCACTTGGACGAGAGACTATCATTTTCACGATACACCTCCGCGCTTTGCATTTGCGTATGAAAGGATTTCTTTATGGAATCCCAAAAGTCTTTGCGGTGTCGTGAATTTTCTATTCCAAAAAAAAATTAGGCAATATAAAAAAATTATAATAAAAGTGAAAACAATAATATTGTTATATAAAAAAATACCTTGAATAGGATTTTGTGATTCGTCGATATAACATCTTGTCAAAGTGGTTTCTTCTTGAGGCGTCCACTTTATTTGTGTTCGTTGAGCGGCCGCTAGTGCTTTCTCTTCATTCGTTTTTTTCTTGTGACTTCTTTTTTTGGCCGGTTTGGATGACGAACCACCTACGTCTTGCGGTTGTGTTTCGGGTACAGAATCGGGTTGGGAGAGGTTAACGGGAACAGATGAATCGACGTATGGAAAATTCGTGAATACATGGTTTCCTAAATACGACGCGAATCCCCCTAGATCGGGACACGGTGAGTATACTAAACCTTGAGGATGGTCGTGGTTTGTTGGTTGACGGTTTTGTGGCGGGCTAGGGTTCGGGCTCTCTTGGTAACCAAAGGGGTTAGTTGGGTCGTAGTTTCGGTTAAATGGATTCATTGTAGAGTATTAAGTGGGTTGAATTTATAAAAAATATAGAGATAGAAGAAGTAGAGAAGTAGAGAAGTGGTAAAAAAAATTGTAAAAAATTAGTGAGTATTTATAATGTTTAAAAAAGAAATATTTTTTTAAATAAAGTAGTTGTTGGCAATGGCTAACCCAAACAGTCAAGTCTCACCAGCCACTACAAAATTTTTTGTGGTTATTTAAATGGTTTTAATTTTTTCTTATCTATTATGATAATCTTTTTAAACTATTTCAATTGTTTTTTTATTAAATCTTAACAATTTCATTGTTACCATAATTCTTTCGTATAACTTCCAACCGATGTAATACTCTGTCAATGTTAGGATTTGATTAAAAAAATATCACATTTTCTAAAAAGACTGAGAAGGAATAGGAACAAACATTTGTCCAATCTCAATTTTTACGAGAATGTTACGGTAATCAGGACCGACCATAAGAATTCATGTATCTTGTTCGAGCTCAAAAAAACGTGCCGTTCGGTCTTAACGAAATTGGGTATTGGGCTTACTAAAGGTCTAACCCACATGTCAATTGGCTAATAACAAATCTAAATCATAAAAATAATTTTGTAAGTGAGCCTATGTTGGTGTTTGTATGGGTATAACCTATTAATTTATTTATTTTTACATATATATATCGAAGCTTTTTAAAAAATAACGTGCCTTTCGAAATATCAGGCCATGGCCGGTAGTCCTCCCTGCCCACCTTCAGAGCCGGTCATGACGATAATAGTATATAAAACACCATATATTGTAGAAAGTGTCATATAGTTTTTTATATAAAAATACTAGGTTATCTACCCGTGTGATACACGGGTTGAACAACTTTAATATTGACAAGGAATAATAAAATTTTAAAAAAGTACAAAGAATGAAATTATTACATAAATTTTCAAATAATAAAAATTACAATAAAAATACACAAAAAACAAATACTAACTGACCAAATATGCAGAGATGTCTTTTAATCAAGTTCATTAGGAACTTGCAAAGAAAATAATAAAAATATACATAACAGATTATTTGTGGGTCAATTCAACCTACCTAATTAATCATGAAATGTCTCTTGTAATAGCTCCATCCATAGATATGTTTATATGTTTATTCTTGGGTATATTATGAATGAAGAGCTGAAGAAGAATGATTGGTTGACTGTTATCTAATCAATCCAAACTATGTCCTTTGATAATTTAAGGAAAAACTATATTTTCTCAATATATTCAAGAGATGCGGTTCTAGAGCCACATCTTTTGGTGTTTAAGCTAAAAAAATTTATTTTTTTATTTTGGTATAATTTTCAGTAAATTTTATTAAAAATTCTTCATTAATTCCCATTATAAAAAATCATCTGAAAATGGAAATAAAAAATACAAAAAAAAATTAAATTAAACCAATATAACCCAAAAATGTAAATTACAAAGATTTGAAAGTAACAGAAAATTACAAAATTTTCAAAGTAACGCAAATACATATATCTCTAAGATGAAAGTGATATACAATAACTTCCGGAACCAATGTCTTTATACTTGCAATCCAAATCGACATCTTTAATTCGTATTTGCAACTGGAACTGTATAAATTGCCTAACAAAACATAATGTTACATTAATAGATTTAATAACTGAAAAATGATGATTAACATGATGATTAACATGGTAGGGTATTTATATAGGAAAAGCCAAAAGAATTCCATACCTGCTAGTCTTTTTAGAGGGTAGGTTATTTGTCCTTGAAGAGTTGAAGTAGGTCAGGTGTAAGAACGTCTCGAAACACAAATACAACAAAACAACTTCTATAATCACAAGTAAATTACTACTTTGAACAAAGCATCAACAACACAAAACACAAAAACTTAAAACAAAAATGCAAATGAATTGACCATGTTAAATGGGTAAACAAATTCTTACCCAAATAAATATAAAATAAATAGGGAATGGGTCAAACTTATCACTACTAAGTGAAACCCATAGTAAGAAAAATCTTTTAAAAATAATACCTCTTGTACAGCTTCACCCAGCTTAACTAAAAAGAAAGATAGAACATCTGGTGACGAAACGATATTTGACAACAAGGCATACTAAACATATGATTAATACCCATAATCTGCAAAAAAAAAAAATGCAAATAGTTAAATCTTATCAACTAAATCTTGGACAAATATTTCTAGATTAATAAGAATTAAACTACATAAAAAATTAGAGAAAATAGATACATTTTTTTGGCTTCATCTGTTAACGCATTAGCTTTTTTGGTTTTAAATACACTGATTTGCTGTTTACACTTTTGTGGATCAGACTTCCTGCCATTCCTGAAGTACTAAATGCCAAAAGAAACAACATGAAAACATATATACATGCCATAGAAAACACATACAACTGCACCATATTTATGATTGAATCTATAAAACAAATCACAAACCTCAACATATATAAGTTGGTTTCCAAAGCCCTTTGTCGATTCATCTTTTCCATGGCTGACGTTTCATGCCTCCACGAGACTCTAGTTTTCCTGAGTTCCACCACCAATCGAAAGCCCTAGTTTTGCTAAAGTTCCCCAAGGCTCCAAGTGCTTCATTCCCGTAGAGTCGTTCCTGGATGCTTAGTTTCTTATACCCAGCCCAAAACTGAAAACAAAAACAAGCAATGTCACAACTTTCATTAGGAGCCTAGATAAGTGGGGGCCCAAAAGCAAGAGCTTTACTTAACTTGCCTTTGAGAATTTGAGACAGACTTGCTCACAACCACAAAGTTTTTTTGGAGTTCAAAACAAACTTTGGGACCAGTTTAAAATGCCACATAAAGTAGCCATGCATCACTTTGGATAGCAACCAAAGACGCATGTGACACTGATCATACACGAACAGAACTGCATAAAGCTCAACTATAAACAAACTTAAGTTTGTCAAGTACTAATAGATTTTACTCAGTTATAGATTGTTAACGTTACCATCAGCAAATATATATAAGTTTCATCATTTTTTACATTATAACAGTAACAACAAAGCACAATTGAGTTAAAAACAAGCCGTACAGGTCTAATTTACAAAGTGGCTTCATTAAGTAATAGCCTCATATTATATAATTATCAAATCTATCAATTTAATAATGCTTATTTACCAAGACAATAACATATCATAATGAACTTAAATATAACACACCCCACCCCCAAAAGCATATTTAATTATGTTAAAGATAAAAAAAAAATACTTGTATTCAATAGCAAAATTATCAGATTCATGATGTTTATACATCAGAATAACAAACAAAACATCACAGAAAACTTAAATATCACTCAATCACACATAACCAAACTTAAATACCTCATATATACAAAATAACTACAACAATTAGCAATATTATATGTTATAACCATCTAATTAAAAACGTCAAGTAAAAAATGAAAAGAAAAAAAGGCCACTCACAACAAGGAGAGGGATGAGATTCAAATAGGCCTTGTTTCTGGTCTTCTCATATTGATTCTAATAAACTGCTTCATCATCGTATTCTTCCCCATAAGAATAACTGAATCGCCTCATCATGATGACGTCTCAGAAGAATGTTTAAGAGCTGGTTCGAAATGCCATTCTCGCACAAGGGCCTATGTGTAGTCGTTGCGAAGCTGGCAGATTTAGAAATCGCACCATATTGATAGGGTGAGAGAGATGAGAAGAAGAACCATTAGATTTGGGGGTATGGGATTTGAGTGGAAGAAGGGACAGGGTTAATTAGGGTTTCAAATCAAGGGAGGGAAAATAAATTTAGGGGCGAAAATAATTAGAATACCGGAGGGAAACCAAAAATTTTAAAAGGTTAAACCGTGGGGTATGGTGGGGCAAGGGTTTGGGGCTAGGGGCGTTTAAAAAACTCATGGCTCGCAGCTCGCTCGAAAAAAGCTCGAAGAAAGCTTGGCTCGAAATTGGCTCGGTTGCTCGGCTCGGCTCGGTTTGTAAACGATCGGAGCTCGAGCTTGGTCTGGCTCGGCTCGTGAGCTGGCTCGATAAAGTTTACATCCTTATTTTTTTTTGTCCCACGTCGCTTAGAAAACAAAAAGTAAGAGAGTATTTCCCCTATAAAGAAGGTAAACACAATGTACAAAGTGAATTAACTATTTATACTTGCATATTTAGTCATATGGTTAAATTAAATGGCAATTATTGCCCTTAGTCTATGAAGAAATTCATTTTTAAGTAGTAAATTTTGCGGTTTTTTGTTAGTTCGAGCTAGATCGAGCCGAGCTAGCTTGAGTTCTAATCGAGTGGAGCTCGAGCCTCAAATCTCAGATCGATTTGACATTCGAGCTCGAGCCGAGCCAGCTCGAATCGAGCTCGAGTTTGGTCTAGCTCGGCTCGACTCGGCTCGTTTAGGTTTCGAAGTCTCTTCCTCATCATCTTCCACGATAGCTTTCACCACCGTCGAGATCGTTTGTAGAAATATTTCTGCACCATCGTAAGATGATGATGATGACGATTCACTTGAACTTGAAGAACTCATGGCAAGATTGTGTTTTATGTGTTTGATATTGTGTGAGAAAAATGTTAAATATGGTAGGGTATTTATATAGGAAAAAGTTTTTTTTTTTTATAAACTAGTTATTTTCCGCCCGCGCGTTGCGGCGGAACCCAATGACTACAAAAGGCGTGTCAGCAACGGCAAACAGATACCGAATATCAAAACATAAATAAAATGACGTGGTAAGGATAGTTACTCCGTCATAAAAAAGAGATTTTAAATAACCTAGTATACAATAATAGGACCCACACGTCCTACACGTTGGAAATTCGGTTGTTTTCAGTTCAGTTATTACGGTGCTAACACGTTAAAATATGGATGAGCTCGGTACCGGTAACGGCAACGAAAGTACCGATCCGGAAAATCATCGAAATTAGGTACCGGCACCGAAAATGCTCGGTACAATACGGTATGGTATTTGAAGGTAAAAATTAATAAATACAGGTATGGTGCTAGACCGGTGTCGAACCGAAAGTAACGATTCTGAAAACTCCAAAAGGTGGGTACCAAATTGGTACCGAAAATGATTTGGTATAGTAAATTTGGTACCGATACGATACCGGTTCGTTTACAGGATTTGATACGATTTGCTCATCAGTATTCTAAATATCCAAATTAATTTTACATGCTACAATTTATTCATTACAGAAAAAGACAAAAAAGAAAGCAAAATAAGTTGTTGTGTATATAAAACCCCATTCAAACGAAATACAGTTTACTTACTGTGTGTATGAAAAGTAATTTAAACGGTGCAATTATTTGCATTGCTGCGTTGCTACAGGATTTGATGAGCTCGGTACCGATCGGTACCGAAAATACCGTTACCAAAATCCCCAAAAGTGGGTACCGGTACCGAATATACCTAGTATGGTATGGTTCGGTACCGGTCGGTACTGGTACGGCACCGGTATTTGAGGGAAAAAACCGGTGAATTCCTGTGCAGAACTGGTATCGAAAATACACCAGTTTGGTAAATTTGAGACTGATACCTATACCCAATACCATTTGTTAATCTATTAATAATGTGTTCTAATTTTAATTTAAAAAATTAATAATAAATTACTGTTCATTCTGTTTTACTTTTATCATATATAGATTTCATGCCAAACGGCTACTTTTCTTGGCCAATGAGATCCAGCCATGTCAGGTTCGTAGCCCCGCCCAACGCCCAGGCTGAAACCCCCGCCAAAGGGGCCACGCCGAAACCCAAGCCCACCGGGGGTGGTGACTTGGACGTTTGTACCCAACCCACGCTCCAACCCCCACCCCATACCCCATAGTCTAACGACGAAAATTTTTTATGACACGTGTAAATTCCATTAAAATCTAAATTAGTGGTATAAAGAGGTAAATGCCACTAAAGGTATGTGCTAAGCAATATATGCAATGTTTTAGTATGTGCTAAGCAATATATGCAATGTTTTAAAAACCAGTTTTTAAGTGATATCGGGTTGTGCTCTAAAATGGTTCAACCGGGTTGTATCGGGCGGTTGAACCGGGTTACTAGTTAACCCTGTAAATTCCATAAAATAAAAATTCATCTCAAAAAACAATCCAATCCTATGTAGAATTTATGTAACTGATCATAGTTTTATCTAAAAACAACTATATTTATTGTAAACTATTAAAAAATATATATTGCTAACATATTAAAAATTTATAAAAAAAAATTGCTAAAATATCGAAACGGGCAATATGCTACTTATGCCTATGTATGATCCACGTCGACCACTATTGATCCTTATGAACCTTGATTAACCACCATTGGTAGTCTTTGGCAAGTATTAACCATGATGACCCAATTGAACATTAGTGATTCTAATGGACCATCAATGTCTCTAATTGACAATCATTAAATCTAATAGATTTAACGATCCTAAATTACCATCAATAACTCTTGTAGAATATATATGACAATGGTTGACCATCGATGACCTTAATTTTTAAATAAAACACCCTAATGGACCATTGATCACCCTTAACGCCCTTCCTTGACAAGAATGGACATGAACAACCCTACTTTACCATCACTAGCCCTAATTGGCCCATTAACCATTCTTATGGACCATTAATCATCCTGATCGCCCTTTGTTGACAATAAAATGGAACATGAACAACTATAATTAACCACAAATGGACCCAATTGGCCCATTAACCATCCTAATGGATCATTAATTATCCTAAACCCCATTCGTTGGCAATAATGGAATATGAACAACCCTAGTTAACCACCATTACTCTAATTGACCTATCAAACATCCTAATGGACCACTAATCATCCTAAACGACCTTCATTAACAAAAATGTAGCATGAACAATAATGGAATATGAACAACCCTAGTACATACATAATACATATAAATAAATAAGTGCATACTTGTATACATAATAAATCAGTAAATAAAAAAATAAATATTTGTAGTCATGAAAAAAGTAAATTTTTATCTTAAGAAAATTATTTGTTTAGTATTTTTAATACTTGTTGGTGCACTTTGTGTCTGTACTTTGTCTATATTTTGTAATGTATAAAACGATGTCTTTTGTCGGTTGTGTTTACGTCTTTTGTATGTAGTTTATGTGTTGTAATATGTGTTTGACCAAGTCAACCATCCTCCTGGTTTGACTTGGCCAAACTTCAACACTTAGTGATTGAAAGATCAGTGTCTCGAAGGATGTCTTCGAAGGATGTTGTTAATCCTTCGAAGACCTCGAAAGATGTCTTTCGATGGATCTTGGTGGACCTCGAAGGATATACCATCCTTCGAGGTATGCCTAGATCCTTCGAGATCTTTCGATAGCTCTTCTGGTCGATAGATGATCCTTCGACCAGAATATCTATCCTTCATGCATGGGAATCTGGTATGAGTATATATATCCATGAGGGTTTCACTTTACAATAAGTTCTACAAGTTCTGTGTAAGGTTGTTCAAGGTGTAGAGAGCTTTTGTGTGTGAAACCCAGGTCTGTAATAGAGAGCATTTCAGTTTGGTCAAGGTCTGTAACCGTGTCCACTGAAATACAAGAGAAAACTTTGATATCTTGCGTGTCTGTCTTTCTCTTTGTAATCTTTGCTTTCATCTAAACTCCGGTTGCACTCTAGCTTGGATTCCGCACTTGCTAGAGTGTTGAACATAACAAGGAATAGGTTAAACCTCAACCTCCGAGGGACCTACAAGTGGTATCAGAGCCGTGGCTCTTTTCCTTGTTAAAACCGGGTTTGTGCAAGACTTTGGTTTGTGTTTTGGACAAAAGTTTTCTTGGTTTAACTCCCGTTTTTAGTGTGTTTCTGGACTTTCTAGCCTTAAAAACGTGTTTTAAACTAACCGGGTGTTGTGTGGGAAGGACTGGGTAACTTAAAATTTTGTCTTGAAAGGTTTGCTATTTTCCGGCAAATATTCCGGTCATATTCCGGTTGCTAGGTGTGGATAAGAAGCTTCCCTTTTTGGCAAAATTTTCAAAGTTGGTGAAAGTTGGTGAAAAGTTTGTGCAGAACATCCTTTCTGCCGAAAGGTGGTTCACCAACCACATCAACCTGTCACTTTTCAGTCAACCTTGTGTCAGTGTGTCAGAGTGTGTTCGAAAGATATCTTTCGAGCTCGACAGATCATCTTTCGATTCAGGAGATTCGAAAGATAACTATCCTTCGAACAATCCTTCGAAGTCAGTGTGCCATCTTTCGAGTCAAGGAATCTTCTCGAAAGATCCATCATTCGAGTTACTGTTTGTCTTCGAAAGATAAGGATCCTTCGAGTAGGGGAATCTTTCGAAGTTTTTGTTCGAAAACTCAACAGTAGTCTTTCGAATACTGTTGATCTTTCGAACAGTGTTATCTTTCGGGCCATCTTTCGAGTCTTATCTGTTTGAATTTAACAGTTTGTGATTTCAGGTCTTTCGATCCTTATCCTTCGGCTGTTGTCATTTTTCAAGTTTTAATATAGTTTGTGAAAATCAATTTTCTAAATTTATTTTCACCTAATATATTAATTATAAAATGGGAACAAATGGTCAATGGGATCCTTCTGCGTGGACTACGACAACTTTGACTCCACAGTCATCATCTACGCAATCATCAACCACGCAATCTGCGCCAGAGTTCAACAAAACTGCATGGATGCAGGCTATTGCCCCAACTCAAGCTGCAATGATAACGGCAAATCAATGGGCATTGGTCACTAATCAAAGCAACAGCATTCAAGCAATGATGCAGAACGATAGTGAAACTGGTACAAGCACGAAACCGCCAAAGCTTAATCACATCAATGATTGGGGATGGTGGAAAGAAAGGTTGAGAACTTATGTTCAGGGGCAAGGTCAAGACTTATGGATGTGTTTCTTCACTTCGTTTGAAAATGAGTTGGAAGTTGCAGGATCAAATCCAGAAACTTACAGCACACTGTCTGATGAAGATAAGAAGAAGTTTGAATTGGAAAAGAAAGCATTTATGATTCTCACGCAGGCTCTTCACAGAGATATATACCACCAATTCGTCTACTGTACGACTACCAAAAGTTTGTGGGATATGCTCACGTTAAGGTGTGAAGGAAATGCTCAATCAAGAAAGATCAAGCAGGAGTTGCTAAAGAAAGAGTTTGAAGGTTTTACCTGCATGGAGAATGAAGGTCTATCAGAATTGTCTACAAGATATCACCATCTGTTGAGTGAAATGTTTGCCTTCAAAGTCTCTGCCACTCCACAAGATATGGTGAGGAGATTTGCTGATGCCTTACCAGCAAAGTGGAGCAGTTATCTTGAGATTCTCAAGGAAAACGGTGTTCTGGATACAATTACCATTTATGAGCTAATCCAGAAATTGGAAAACAAAGATGTTGAAGAAAAGCTCAAGGCGAAAAGAACAACCACTCCTCAGAATCCCGAGATGTACTTTGGGATTGCAGGAGGTATTACTGGAGAAAAGCCAGCTTCTCAGCATGCTAAGCTTCAAACAGCGTTCATCTCCAACACCGGACCTCCAACAGCAAATCAATTTGATCCTTCAGCATACACAATGATGTATTCAAGACCAGATTCTTCATCTCAACAACAACAACAGCAGACAGCTCAACAATTCACTCCACCGCCTTTCCTGGATCCTAACAGAGCTCAACAGCAACAACCACAACAGCAGGGATTTTATGGAAGTTCTTCAAGCTTTCAAGCTACTTCCAATCCGAACACTGTCAGATTGGATACTTCCAATTTTTCAAAAGTCAGTGTTGAGATAGCCAAGGAACATATGGAGATGTTGAACACCTTGGTTAGCGCCTACTGTGGGTTGGTTGCAGGTCAGATTGGAAATATCAACCTAACCAACGAAGATTATCAGCAGGTTGATAAAGAAGAGTTTGAGATGATGGATATAAAGTGGGCTCTTGCTAGTGCTATCCGTAGAGCTAAAGAGTTTATGGAAACAACGGGGAGAACCAGCTTGGAAAGCAATAACAACACCAAGTATGGTTTTGATAAAAATGCTGTCACCTGCTTCAACTGTGGTGAAAAGGGTCATTTCAAACGGGAATGTCAGAAGCCACCCAAGCAAGGCAATCAGAATCCTTTCAGGAATCAAAGACAGCCTCAGCAACAACAGAACAATTCTGACAGACAATTAGTTCCCGTGGGAGGAAATACTTCTGGATCCTCGAACTCTAATCCCCACAGAGGATTAGTTGTTCAAGCTGATGAGATTTGTAACTGGAGTGTTCAGCTTGGAGAAGGAGGTAATGGAGGTAATGGTGGCACAGCTTGTTATGCCAAAGTAGTTGAAAAGGTTGAAGAACCCGTGTCTGCTGGTGAATCTTCAGAAGATGAAGATAGCTCGGGTTACAGTGGAAGTGTTGATGGTGAATCACTTGATACTGGTGATATATCAAGTGATGCTTTAGATCTGGAGGTTGATGAATTATTGGCTGATGCTGAAGCATTATGCAAGAGAAGGTCTATTCTTTGCCAGAAAGCTGCTGGAACTTCTGAGAAGCTTTCTCAATTTTTCTCTGAAGACGGATCTTTCTCTTTTCTTACAGCCTTCATGGCTCATGTTGAAGGACAAACCTCACAGGTATGTGATTCTAAACCTGACTCTGTTTCTGCTGTTGTTGAATGTGCTAAATGTCTAGAATATGCAGAAAAGGAAAGTCTGTTTGAAATCACACAAAAACACAATCAAGAATTGATTGTTGATCTTGCCAAAGCATCTGAAGCTAACTTCTTTTTAACCAAAAATGAAAAAGAATTTAAAGAAACAATTAAGTCATTAAAACATGATGTTTCTGAATTACAAAAGGCTGTTTTGAGAAAACAACATGCTAATAATAACTTAATTGACACAATTGAGAAACAAATGGTGGAGTTAGCTACAGCTCGATGCGAGTGTGATGCAATCAAGCAGAAATTGGACAGTTATTCCAATTCCCGCTTTGTTTTGGATCACATCATCAGTGTTCAGAAGGAAAAGGGGGATAAAAACTGTATTGGATACAAAAAATGTCCTCCCCCAATGAGCCACAATTATTCAAAACAGCCTGATGACGAGGATATGCCCCGTTTTGAACCTACTGTGCCACTTGCGCAAGATGACTTTGCTGCAGGCCTCGGGTTCAAAACTGGTACATCTTCCTCGGAACAATCAGCTTCTGAGAATGTGGAAAATTCATCGTGTGAAAAGGAACAGAGTCCTCCCATCATTGAGGATGCTGACTCTTCAGACGATGAATCTGAAGAAATTGTGAAGCCACAGTCTAACTCGGTTACACCAGACATTCCAATTGAGAATCACATCTTGTGTGATCCAGCAGTGAAACCGAGTAAGACTGAAACACCAAAGGCAATGAAGCCCAGTGTACCTAGCAGTGAAACGAATAACTTGTTGTATACGCTCAAGGGAGACAGCAAAATTTATTCTGACAGAGATTTTCCAATCAAAAATGTAAATCAAGATTTAATTGAGAAAATTTTTGAAGGACGAACTGATAAGTTTTTGGGAAACAAAGGTAACAAAGTCACTGTCACTCAATGTGAACAAGTTCCACGTGAACAAATTAGAAAACAATGTGGAAACCAAAAACTGCCAGTTGAGCGAAAACAACAGGTGAATTCTGGAAAGGGTAAGGGGCAGGTACAAGAAAAGAGGGCTCAGAACAAGAATGTTCAAGCACCAAAAGCTCAGTCGCCTAAGACTGAACAACCAAGGGTTCAACAACCTAAAGTTGAACAGTCTAAGGCTCCACAACCTAAGGTTGCACAACCTAAAGTTCCACAATCTAAGGTTGAACAATCTAAGGTTCAAAAGGTGCAAAACAGGAAAGCCCCTGTTAAGAAACAAAAACCGATAGTGAAGTTTGTTGAATCAACGGGTACGGACAAACTTGAAACATTTCAAAACAAATCTAACAATGAATTTGTAAAACAAGTTAGAATTTTGAAACGAAATGAGCAAAACAATTATACCCAACACACAAACGGATGTGACTTAGGTCCAAGCACATCCAGATCACAAACTTCAGTGTCTGGTTCTTCGTCGGGTAATCAACACGTTTCTCCGAGGTTCGTAGAGCGGAGAATGTGTTTTGAATGTGGAACAATTGGGCACATCGTAAGATACTGCCCATACTTGAAAAAGTTGAAAGGACAAACAAGTGTTCCCCAAGAAACCAGTTACCAAAAACAATCGGTTTCCCCGAAACAAGACCCACGTGTCTTGAAAGAAAGGGAAAAGAAAGAAAAACAAAAGAACAAAAAGGTAATTGAGAAGGCCTTAAAATCGGAGGTCAAGAATGAGAAACCTGTTCAAGCTAAACCTACAAATGCAAAACCAGTAAATACAAAATCAATTAATTCAAATACTGGTAAACAAAAACAAGCTTGGAAACAAAAACAGGTAATTAAGTCAGGGGGAGCACCAGAAATTTTATTTCCTAATCATCAAGTGATTGAGATCACTTTCCTTGATGATCAAGGACGACCCAAGTCAACAAAGGCTTGGGTCCCCCTCTCAAACTGATGTGTTAATTGCATGTGCAGGCGGCTCCAGGAGGAACTATTAATAGTCATTGGATTGTTGATAGTGGGGCTTCCAGGCACATGACTGGTGACTATCGTCTTCTTTTCGATGTGCGAAGTATAAGAGGAGGATATGTTGCGTTTGCGGGAGATAAGGGAGGTTATATCACCGGCGAGGGAATGATCTCTAATGGGATTGTGAGTTTCGACAAGATCAATTATGTGAAGCAATTGGATCACAATCTCTTGAGTGTTTCTCAAATCTGCGACAAGAAGTTCACCGTGCATTTTGATGATGCCGGTTGTTATGTGCTGAAGCCAGGTTTCAAGATCCCCCCAGAATGGATTCTCTTATCAGCTCCAAGGGTGAATGATTTGTATGTCCTTGATATGAGCCAAGCAGTAACGAATTCCAAACAAGTTACTTGCTTTGTTTCAAAGGCCACTGAAAAGGAGACAATCTCTTGGCACAGACGAATGGGTCATATTCACCTCAGAAAAATGAATCACCTTGTCAAAAACAACTTGGTGAGAGGTGTCAATGTGAAACACTTTCAACTTCAAGATGTCTGTGTGCCGTGTCAAAAGGGAAAGCAGACCAAGAAATCTCATCCATTGAAGAAGGTTAACACTGTCAACATGCCACTCGAGCGTTTGCATATGGATCTTTTCGGCCCTGTCAAACACAAGAGTGTGCACGGAGAAGTTTTCTGCTTGGTAGTTACTGATGACTACTCAAGATTTTCATGGGTTGACTTCATGGTCCACAAGAGCGAGACTCCAGAAATTCTGAAGAATTTGATCACCCTGTTGGAAAATCTGTATATTCTAAAGGTGAGGCGAATTCGAAGCGACAACGGTACCGAGTTCAAAAACAGGGTTATGGATGAGTTTTGCACTGCAAAAGGAATCCTTCATGAATACAGCTCTCGGTACACGCCACAACAAAATGGAGTCGCTGAAAGAAAGAACAGAACCTTAATAGAGACTGCAAGAACCATGTTGGTTGAGTCTCAGCTTCCAGTTCGATTCTGGACTGAAGCTGTTGCCTCAGCTTGCTACACGTTAAACAGGGTTCTCACAGTGAAAAGACATGGAAAAACGTGCTTCGAACTCCTACACAAGAAAACTCCTGACTTGGAATATCTAGAACCTTTTGGTGCACCATGTACCATGATTGAGCCTGACGGGAAGTTTGGTGCCAAAGCTATCGAAGGTTATTTCCTTGGGTATGCTACTCCTAATCTGCGAGTATGGAACCTGACTACCAAAAGGATTGAAGAATGGGGTGAAGTAAGAGTCCAAAGATATTCTAATCCTCCGAAGCCTTCTGGTGAACCATGGATGTTCGATTATGATGGTCTTTTCGACTCATTCAATCTGCCTACATTTGATGATGATAATGCAATTGCTCAAATGTTGTCTGAAAGCGAGAATGCGACTGGCTCTCAGTTAGCTCGTCCAATCATTGTTGACTCACAAGCGTCTTCTTCTGTCAACAATCTCGTTTCAAATGAGGTGTTTAATGATGCTGTCGATTACAATTTGTCATCGGAAGATGAGGAGTATGTTGATGCAAACGATGGTGAAGCACTGCGTCCGGTTCAAGGTACTTCAGAAGCAACGGATCCAGTGTCTGCGCCAATTATCCAAGAAGAAAATGCATCATCTTCTACAACTCACCAGCTTCAGAATGATATCGGGAATTTAAATATCACTAACTTGAGGTCAAATGTTGAAGTTCCTCAAGTTACTGAAACCCGAATTCATAACATTCATCCTCAGCAGAATATAATAGGTGATGTTCTCAGTGGTGTAAGGACAAGAAATCAAATCAGAAACAACGAAAATGCTGGCTTGTATGCTGAGATACGAGAATCGGGACAACAGAATCAATGGTCCTTTGCCTGCTACGTTAGCCAAGAAGAACCTAAATCTTGGAAAGAGGCATTGAAGGATGATTCCTGGGTGGAAGCAATGCAAGAAGAACTTCAGCAGTTTGAGAAATTGGGCGTATGGAAATTGGTTGATAGGCCCGATAACTACAAAAAGATCGGAACTCGCTGGGTGTTCAAGTGCAAAAAGGACGACCGTGGGATTGTTGTCCGAAACAAAGCAAGGTTGGTTGTCCAAGGCTTTAGTCAGATTGAAGGCATTGACTACAATGAAGTGTATGCTCCTGTTGCTCGTCTGGAGGCTATTAGAATCTTTCTAGCCTATGCATCTTTCAAGAAATTTAAGGTGTACCAGATGGATGTCAAAGGTGCTTTTCTACACGGAGTAGTCGAGGAGGAAGTATATGTCGAGCAACCACCGGGGTTTGAAGATCCATTACATCCTGACAGGGTTTTACTTCTAAACAAGGCGTTATATGGTCTTCATCAAGCACCTCGGGCTTGGTATGAAACGTTGTCTACCTATCTGCTCAGCAATGGTTTTAGACGGGGTTTGATCGACTGTACCCTCTTCATCAAAGAGAATGGTGAAGATCTTCTGTTGGTACAAGTGTATGTCGACGACATTATCTTTGGTTCTACCGATGATAAGTTGTGTAAAGAATTTGAAAAGGTGATGCAAGATCGATTCGAGATGAGTGCGATGGGTGAAATGACGTTTTTCTTGGGTTTGCAAGTAAATCAATCCGAATCTGGAATTTTTATTCATCAAACCAAGTACGTCGGGGACATCTTGAGCCGGTTCCAGATGTCCGATTCGAAGCCAATTTCTACTCCTCTTCCTCAGAATCATGGAATTACTCCGGATGACGAAGGAGATGCTGTGGATTCTTCGCTCTATCGTGCTATGATTGGATCTTTAATGTATCTCACCGCATCAAGACCCGACATTATGTATCCAACTTGTCTTCTCGCTAGGTATCAAGCGAATCCGAAGGTCTCTCACTATGCTGCTGTCAAAAGGATCTTTCGTTATCTGAAGACTTACCCTGACACCGGGTTATGGTATCCTAAGGATGATAACTTCGATCTTAAAGCTTTCAGTGATTCTGATTTCGGCGGCTGCAAGAAAGATGGAAAATCAACTACAGCAGGATGTCAGTTCTTAGGCAATCGCCTAGTCACTTGGCAATGCAAGAAGCAGACATGTGTGGCTACGTCTACATGTGAAGCAGAATACATTGCTGCGTCTAGTTGCTGCTCCCAGGTTCTATGGATCCAACAACAGATGCGGGACTACGGTTTTGAATTCCTAACTACTCCTATTTATGTTGATAATGAGGCTGCCTTACAGATCACTAGAAATCCTGTACAGCACTCGAAAACGAAGCACATCGATATTAAATATCACTTCATACGTGATTGCTTTGAAAAGAGACTTATCGATGTGGTTCATATTCATACCGACCACCAACGTGCCGACCTTTTTACCAAAGCATTTGATAAATCAAGATTTGATTATTTACTTTTGGTAAACGGCATTAAGGTGAAGCAAGAGTAACCGACATCAGGAAATCGTTTTTGTAAATATTTTTCTAAAAACCAAAAATCCAAAAATATTTTTCATTTTCTTTATTTTTGAATTTTAGGGGGAGAAAGTTTCAAGAAAAATACAAAAACATTGAAAAACCACAAAAATACAAAAATATGTCTTTAATTTATTTACTTTCTGCATTTAAGGGGGAGAAAATTCAGAAAAACACAAAAACAATAGAAAAACAAAAATGAGTTTCTTGGCAATATAAGAGAAAGTGATATTACATCAGAGGTCGGTTGAAACATGTTTCCAGAAATCAAAAGAAAAAGAAAATGATAAGTAGCTCTACTAATGATGTACCGGTAGACTCACGATCATTTTAAAGTATGCAGGAGATATAAACATAACAGACTGAAAACCGCGTGGGAACCGTTCATTGGCATATGGTCTTGGTACCGAAATTTCGTTTGATAGATTGCCGAGGTTCTGAGATATTCGGGGTTTATGCTGTTTATCATCTGGGTATCATGGTTGTTTCTATAAAAGACTAAGTCTAAGTTCTTCCATGATACCATACATACGTGTACATATCTCATACTGCATTCGACCTCAATAAGTGATCAACAATCACATGTCCAATTCAAATAAGTGATAAAATATCACATTTATCCGGGAGTCAAGTTCGTCTCTCTGCTGTACGGAAGTACTGACCTGTTCACGGACTTGCTCCTGTGCCCTCATGCATCGAAAATCAAGTTCCTCATCAATAAGTGATTCTATCACATAGGGCTTGTTTTCAAACTCAAATAAGTGACTTGTTCACATTGTATATATATACGTCAAAAACGGATGATAAACGGTATACTCCCCAGTATGATGAATTCTCGTGCATACCTTGATACGGGAATGTGTCGTGAGTGGATGAACACCGGTCGGTAAGTATAAATCATACCTTAAACGTATCTCATTGTATTATGATTACACCTGATCGTTGAGTTATAATGGACAACAATATCGGTAATTGTGGTAGAATACTTATCCGCTTCTGTAAAAGAATTTTAAAAGGAAGTGTGTTTTGACAAAAGACCGCAAGCTGATATGATTCTCTTCGCCAGAAACTCGCAAAAATATTGTTGTGTTTGTATATATATTTATTTACTGCTTTATTTTAAACAGTTTTTGTCGTTTGGTGCATATCAGCACGACATTAGCGGTGATGTCGTTTGATAACATTCAAAGGATTTTAAAATTGTTACCTTTTATTTTATCAAACCACAAAATCCAAAAAGATTTTCAATTTAACATTATTTTTGATTAACTGATGTTGGTGCTCGAACCGATACCTGACAAGCCGAGATACTTCATAAAATTAACCTTGCTGAACTTCATAATGGACAACTTTTCAAAATGGTCTTTCATGAAAAACCTCAAAATTTGAAAGGTGGAAATTGAAATTTCCCTAAAAATCCAAGTGTTGGTGGGAAATCTGATCCTTCGAGGAAGCAATGGCCCTCGAAAGATCAGATGGTCAAAGAAAGTCAATGAAAGTCAACAGCTTCAGTCGAAAGATACCTGGTCAACGAAGGATTTGACCAATTGATCCTTCGAGTTTGACCAGACCCTTTGAAAGATGATGTAATTCGAAGGATATCTTTCGAAGGATCCAAAAATATCTGGCATCCTTCGATCCAGATCCTTCAAATATCTGGATCCTTCGAACCATATATGGATCTTTCGAACAAAAAGTAATCCTTCGAGAAAACTGTTCATCTTTCGAACGGTTTGAGTTCTTCGAGGCGGTTCGACTTTCAAGGTGGTATATAAAAAGGTGTCTTCTTCATCATTCATCCTTAACAGTTTCAAAATTCTCTCAAAACCCTCTCGAACCTCTGCCCAAAATTTTCAAAATCACTTGTTTGTTCATCAGTATTCTCATAACACGCTTGGTAGGATGATTGTTTTAATCCGTTAACAAACATCAAAACTAAATCATCATAAGCATGTCATTGATCATTCTCATTATATAATGATGTTCTTCCTTTAATCTGAATGTTATGTTCTTGTTTTTGATTTAGTGATAATGTTTATAACCATCTGATTATCTTGTATCGGATTGTGCTTGTTATGTTTGTTTAGACTGAACTTTGTTGACTGAATGTTTTGGTGGGTTAAAACAGGGGAGGTTAGGGTTTGGGTAAAGTTGAAGTGCTTGGTTTGTGATCAGGATCTGGTTTGGTTTAAAATGGTTGATGTTTTGAAATGGTGATGATGTTAGTCTTGTTTGACATAAAACTCACTTGAATAAAGTGTGTAACAAATCGCCGGAAAAACAATTAAAATCACCGGAAAACCCACCGGAAATTTCAACCGATGAACAGTCACCGGATCAGATCGAAGGAAGATGATGAGTCATCACCTCGAGAGATGTGCTAAACAGCATCCTTCGAGGTGAATCTCGAAAGATGGTAAATATCTTGAAAGATCATCCTTCGATTGATTACCCTTCGAAAGATCAAGACATCTTTCAAAATTTCTTGTTCATTCGAAAGATGATCCTTCGAGAAGGTGAACATCTTTCAAGATAAACAGCATCTTTCGAGCTGGATCAACATCTTTCGAATGTGATCATCATCCTTCGAACTGATCATCATCCTTCAAACCATTTGTCATCCTTCGAACTGATTTTCATCTTTCGGGATAGCATTTCATCCTTCGATGGATATAGTGTACCCTTCGATAGTTTCAACACTTAGGAAATTTTCAAGAAATTAAAAATTTTTCTAAGTGTGAAACTCAATGTTGACTGTTTGACCTGTTCTTATTACGTGTCGTTTTTGATGCACAGAGATGGCACCAAAGGTTAAAAAGGAGCGGGCAAAGCCAACAAAGAAGGTGAAATCAGAGCTGGAAGCTATGTTTGAGCCTAGACATAACATGGTGGCGTATTTACAACCTGAAGGAAGTGTCAGTGCAGAGTTTGATGGAATCATGGAGTATCTACATCGGTCGCGAATCAACTACGCTATCACAACTCAGCATGTCGCCTATCAGTCATACATCAAGGCATTCTGGAATACAGCTGTAGTTGAAACGGTGGATAATCAGGAAATAATCAGGGCAGTAGTCGCTGAAAAGCCCGTGGTCATTACTGAAAACTCTATCAGACAACGTTTGCAGCTTGGTGATAAATCTGAAGACCCAACGTCTATAGAGCTACAGTGTCAGCGAGGGTTATTGCTAAGGATTAAGTACAGCGAGAACGTCCTTTCCAATCAAATCAACAAGAAGTTTCTGCCTCTTCGATATAAGTTTCTTCTGCACATTCTCATTCACTGCCTAAGCAACAAGCGGTCTGGGTATGATCTGTCTCCTATTGATCTGACGGGATTGTTTACGGCGTTGATTCTGAACAAGCCGTTCAACATTTCTCGGTATATCTTCAATAATCTGAAGGAGAACACTCGGAGGCCACTTCCATCAGATACACAGCGAACTAACACCAAGTTTTGGTTATACCCTCGGTTTCTACAAATGATGATAGATGATCAGATTCCTGATCTTGCTAAAGCTACGGCAGATGTGTTTCCTGTGAATCCGATGAACGAACGCACACTGCTAATCGTTAAGTCTATGGGGGTTTACAAGGGATCGGATCCGGATAGGAAACTGATCGGTCATCTTAATGCTCCTGATTATGAGGCTCCGCAGAATCACAGATGGCATCGTGAAGGAAGTGTTTCTGATAATGAAGAACCAGCTTTAATTGCTATGGCTGATGAACAACTCACAGCTAAACATGGAATCAAGGCAACTAGAAGGTCTGCTGGTAGTTCTGCTGCTGCAGCAAGTGCTGAAGTTGATATAAACGTTGCTGCTGAAGAGATTCAGGATGTGTCTATAGATCCTGGTGTTGGTGCTGGTGGTACTGGTGATGTAGCTGGTCAGTCTGCTTCTGTGGCGACTGACAAGGGTAAAGGCAAGATCGATGAGGCGAGGAACTTAATAGATGAAAGCAGTTCATCTTCTGAAGAGGAAGGAGGTCCTCATGGTGATGGTTCATCCTCTGATGATGATAATCCTCCTCCTCCAGGGTTGAAGAAAGTCCTTGACAAACGCGGGAATCCCCGGTTTGTAAAGATAAAGAAGACAGGTGATGATGAAGAATCTGATAAGGATGAAGACTATATGCTTACTTCTCCGGGCTTTATTAAGAAGAGGAAGGCACAGAAACAGGGTGTACGTGCATCGAAAAAGGCTGCTGATGTGTCTTCTACTCCTGTGTCAGTACAACCTTCTTCTGAGCCAGAGGAACAGTTTCCTCCGATTGGCGATCAGCTGACTGCTTCTGAGACGCTGGAGCTCATGTCTGCTTCTGAGACGCTGGAGCTCATGTCTTCTCCACCAAAGTCTTCTGGGACACGCACGGTGTCTGTTGATCGACAGACGCCTGCAACTCCCGCCTCAGGTACACATACTAGACCTTCTCTCGTTATTTCCGGTCCTACAGGAGCTACTGGTCAATCTGGGTCATCAGGACCAGAACCATCTCTACCGACATTGGCAGAGACTCTGTCAGGATTATCTGATGCTGAAAAGATTCAATTCCTGATTGGACAAATCAGTGAATTAGGTTCTATTGTCAGTCGACATACACGAACGATTGAAGAACATCGTGTACAACGAGTGAAGGATGCAGAGGCTCACAATCAGCTGTGTTCTATTGTAAATGCTCAAAGTATGAAGATCAAAGAACAAGCTGAAGAAATTGATAGATTAAAGAAGGCTAACTTGGCAAGGGATAAAGAGGTGGAGATCATGAAAAGACACAGCGCTAATTTGGAAAATTCAGCAAAAGCGTTGAGGGAGATGGTAAGTAATCGTGATGATAGACTGATGAAAGCTTTCAAGCCCATGCACAGCAATTTTGGTAGGGTGTATAAACAGGTTGGTACATTGTGGAACGAAAGGTGTAAAACCTTAGGAATAGTTCCCGAAAGGCGTGAGGATGATCAGGATGATGATGCTGCTAATCCAGATCAAACAACAGCCTCAGGCTCCGGTGCAACTGCATCCGGTGCTGCAGGCGGATCTGGTACTCCTCAAGATACTCAGTCTGCTCCTCCTACAGCTACTACCGGCCCAACTGAACAGACTGAAACACTGGAAATGTCTGTAGATCCTGCACAGATCAGCCTGGAACCGGAAACATTTACAACAGATCCTCCTGAATCTTCAAGTGTTCAAAAGTTTCATCCTGTCACGGGTGAACTACTGGAAGAGGGAGAGTTTATTGCTGAAATGACAGATGAACAGTTTTCGAGGTTGACTGATTTGGATGACGTTGCTGAGTGTTTGATTGATGCTACTCCACTGGTACAGGATCAGACTGATTTCTCTTCAATTGATGAAATCTTCATCAGTTCTGATCCTGAACGTCCTGTATATGTTCGAGAGGACGATACCGAGATGAATGCTCTTGACGATACTTTTGTTGCTGAAAAGACCGCAGAGTTTGAAAATCTGTCTTCTGATTCGCCATCAGCTCAGGAAAGCCGTGAGAAAACTATTAATGAATGGCGAGCGGATTTCCTTGCTAGGAATCCTCCTCCGCTTGCCCCTTTGGAACAGGCTAACTACATGATGTTGGAGAAAAATCAGGCTAGAGGTAGAATCATCAGCTGGATGTTCGTAAAAGATCTGCATTGCATGGTTGTGAAGAGAGAATCTGGTCTTCAATACTTCAGGACTCTCCTTAGTATTCTCACACTTCCATATTATGATGTGGCAGTGTTGGCGCAGCTTGATGTAATCAATCGAGCTAAAGAATATATGGTGGATCTATTCGCGAAGAAACTCAGGTTAGAGAGAAGATTGGGTTGGAAGGATCCTCTGTACAAGCCTCAATTTCCAAGATACGAGCAGATCAAGTTCACTCTTGATCCAGAGACTAACACCGCTCGTTATCGTTTGGTATACGATCCTCCTAGGGTGATGAAGAAGATTCCGTTACTGAAAATGAAGACCGACTTTCTTGAAAATTTCCGCTGCTGGGTTTATGATGCGGATACCGGTGAAGCTGTGATCTTGTTCAGAGACAACGCAGAGAACTTCAGGATAATCGATCCGATGTGGATTACAAACATGTCCAGATTGGATATCATTGTGTTGAAGGATCATGAAATCAATTACTTAGTTCAAGATCGAGATCAAGCCATGAAGTTTCAAAGGATGGCTCGATACTGCTTCAACTTGTTGATCAATGCCGGAAGTGCATGGTCGTCGCATCATTTAGCCGTGGAAAGGGCGTTAGAGACTTAAGACATGAAGACGAAGACAAAGCTACAGCCAAGGGGGAGTTTCTTGGTGCACTTTGTGTCTGTACTTTGTCTATATTTTGTAATGTATAAAACGATGTCTTTTGTCGGTTGTGTTTACGTCTTTTGTATGTAGTTTATGTGTTGTAATATGTGTTTGACCAAGTCAACCATCCTCCTGGTTTGACTTGGCCAAACTTCAACACTTAGTGATTGAAAGATCAGTGTCTCGAAGGATGTCTTCGAAGGATGTTGTTAATCCTTCAAAGACCTCGAAAGATGTCTTTCGATGGATCTTGGTGGACCTCGAAGGATATACCATCCTTCGAGGTATGCCTAGATCCTTCGAGATCTTTCGATAGCTCTTCTGGTCGATAGATGATCCTTCGACCAGAATATCTATCCTTCATGCATGGGAATCTGGTATGAGTATATATATCCATGAGGGTTTCACTTTACAATAAGTTCTACAAGTTCTGTGTAAGGTTGTTCAAGGTGTAGAGAGCTTTTGTGTGTGAAACCCAGGTCTGTAATAGAGAGCATTTCAGTTTGGTCAAGGTCTGTAACCGTGTCCACTGAAATACAAGAGAAAACTTTGATATCTTGCGTGTCTATCTTTCTCTTTGTAATCTTTGCTTTCATCTAAACTCCGGTTGCACTCTAGCTTGGATTCCGCACTTGCTAGAGTGTTGAACATAACAAGGAATAGGTTAAACCTCAACCTCCGAGGGACCTACAATACTATATATGAAAACCCTTTTTTTTATATTTTTTACTTAGTACTAGTAACAAAAAAATCATACATATACAATTAGTATTTACTTATTTTTATTATTAATTTTTTATTTATTAATCAATATTAGTATTTACTTAATACTTATTTTTTATTATTAGTTTCTATATATTACCATTATATCAAGAGATGCCGTTCTAGAACCGCATCTTTTGGCTTTTAATTTTTTTTAAACACCCATAAGATGCGGTTATATAAGAACCGCATCTTTTGGCTCATGCTTTTTTCCAAGCATACATAAATCTTTTTCCAAACACCTATAAGATGCGGTTAGAGAGGGGAACCGCATCTTTTGAAAACACACGTAGCATCTTTTGCTCAATTATGTACTAGTGAGTTTCATTGGTCAACAAAAATTGTCACATATTGGAATTATGTGTGACATCCATTCTATGTTGTTTTACACTACTATACTTCTCATATGTCTTGTATATAGTTCCAAACATAAAGAGGTTACAAGCAAGAGGATATTAAGAGAAGATAATGAGTTTATATATACATAGTTTCTAAAAGAAATGTATTACATAAAGAATTTCATCCTATCATCACTCCTCATGGCATTATATACAGCTTGAACCTGTAGAAAAAATTGGCGAGTTTCTTAGCGTGCAAAAACAGAAAATATTGAAGTAAATGCCCTTAAAAGTCGCTTCGTCTTTGGTAGGTTCGGTTTTGCAATTCAAAAGGGGGTTGCGACGCAACATAATCAAAGCAGAAAATATATATAAAAAACTTTTAAAACTGACAAAAAGTGTTTGATTATATGTTAAAGCTATGACACCAGTCGAAACCAAATTAGACGACGATTTATTGACCCAAAAAAAAATTTAAGAGTTAATTACACAAATGGGTCCTGTGGTTTATACCTAATTTCGCCTTTGGGTATTAACTTTTTATTTTAACAGATTTAGGTTCTATGGTTTCAATTTTGTAACACCTTTGGGTACTAACATCAAAATTAGTTAATTAATGACTAAAATACCCTTGCATTTTTTTAAGTTTATCAATGTAACACATTTGCGTACTAACACCTAATTTTATTTAAGTTTAAATCAATTTTACAAAATCTATTTATTTTTTTTCATCTTTTTATTATATCTCTTAATTAACATAAAGTCTATTTTTTTTTTTATTTTCGTATTTTTATTAAATTTCTTATTTAACATAAAATCTACTTGTTACACCAGTATTTTTTTTAAATAAAATCTACTAGTTATATAGTTTTATGTAAATTAAATTTCTTACTAGTTTTAAATAATGTAAACCTTAGTCGTTTTGAATTTTGGATATATATGATTGATAATAATAATAATAATAATAACAATAATAATAATAATAATAAATATATTTCATGTAAAAAAAATTAAGCCATTTTTAACTCGTTTTTTGTTCATTTACATTTTACTATTTTAGAAAAATATTTAATTTACATAAAATCTACTAGTTGCACCAGTAAAATCTACTAGCTATATAGTTTTATGTAAATTAAAAATCTAATTTACAAAAAAAAAACGAGTTAACAAAAGACTTAAATATTTTTAGTTTTATCTAAAATACCTACCGATGTAGTCTTATCTAAAATACCTAGCTATATAGTTTTATGTAAATTAAATATCTTTCTAAAATAGTAAAATGTAAATGAACAAAAAAACGAGTTAAAAGAAAGGCTTAAATTTTTTTACATGAAAGATATTTATTATTATCAATCATTTCAATCCAAAATTGAAAACGGAAATTTAATTTTCATAAAACTATATAGCTGGTAGATTTTATTTAAAAAATCTATTTAAAAAAATACTAGTGTAACAAGTAGATTTTATGTTAAATAAGAAATTCAATAAAAATATGAAAATAAAAAAAATAAATAGAGTTTATGTTAATTAAGAGATATAATAAAATAATGAAAATAAAAAAATAAATAGATTTTGTAAAATTGATTTAAACTTAAATAAAATTAGGTGTTAGTACCCAAAAATGTTACATTGATAAACTTAAAAAAATGCAAGGGTATTTTAGTCATTAATTAACTAATTTTGGTGTTAGTACCCAAAGGTGTTACAAAATTGAAACCATAGAACCTAAACCTGTTAAAAAAATAAGTTAGTACCCAAAGGCGAAATTATGTATAAACCACAGGACCCATTTGTGTAATTAACTCAAAATTTAACCATCATTACCTTTTCATTAAGAGTGAGCCACTCACCGGTTGAACCATCAATAACAGAAGTGGATTGTAACCGCTGGCAGGAGCACTTCGGCCAACAATTGCACTTGTTGTAGGTTTGGTGGAAGGCTTCAATGGCTTTTCGCTAGCTGCTTTTTTATCCTTTGACTTTGACCTAGAAGACATTTTTAGTTCCGGTTCCCTGTAATATAAATGATTTATCTAGATTAAACGCTTGCATCCAATTATTATAAGATCCAACATCTGAAACTAATGATTTGCTTCTTCATATGACAAACAGTTACATTCATTCAAAATCAGAACCATACCTTAAAAAACATATCCAGTATGAGACAGTGAGATACAAAGTGTGCGAAAGAAGCTTACACTCCTCAGCAACTTCCACCAACCAATCAATTAATACCCCCCTCATGTTTATACCAACATCCTTCTGCACTTTCTCAATGTAATCCGCTATCGGTCTTCTATGTACCTTTCTCTAAATTCACAAACAAAATAAACACAGAACTTCAATACTTTTTCAAATATATGTGTTAATCCATTTTCCATACAAACCCTAAATCCAGTTAGTTAATAACTTTGAAGATAAAAATAACAATCAAATTCAATCATAAACCGTAAAAAATGAACCTTTTTTTATCCTTATGACAATCTTATAAGGTTAACCACCAAACACTATGTTTTGATTTAGCAGTAAACAACAATTATACAACATAAACAGTAAACCTTAAAATTAACAAAGTAAATCAATCGATTAATTGAATTAAATGCAAAAGAAAATTTCACAAATCTCCATATTATGAAGATACTCATAAATATCAGAAACATAAGCTTCACACATCTGGGGATCACTTGATTTCTCATTAATAGTATCCGCAAACACTTGAGGCTTCTTCACCTTTTTCGATCTGCATTTGTGCATTTCTGCTCCAACCACCACCGTCTTTTCACCTTTTAACCTTCATCTCTGTCATCTGAGCACGCCACAACGTCGTTGATCGTCTGACTCTAACTGGAACAAACGTCGTTGACATCTCCCTTGAAAACCCTAGCCGTCGTTGCTAACACCGAGAACCAGAGACCATCTTAAATCCAAGATCTGGCCGCCCTGTCTCTCTAATCGCTGACCAGAACCTTGGGCTTTCTTCTCTCTAGAGACTCTCTCCATTTTTCTCTCTCTCTAACTTTCTTTTTGGCCCCCCTTATTCCCACACCCCCTAGATCTTATTTTCACATCCCTAGTGTATACGGGCCGTATACAAAATATACGGCCCGTATAGAATGTTTTTGAATAGGAAAATGCGCAGAGAATGTTTTTTTTGATTTTATTATATACGGCCCGTATATAGTTATACGAGCCGTATACAAGTGTATACGATTTATAAAAAGTATACGGCTCAATTGATTTATTTCTGAGGTTTTTATTTTTACCAAATGTATACGGGCCGTATAACTGTATACGGGCCGTATAGATTGATGTTTTTCAATTATCACGTTTTTTCCCGTAAAAACACCATCATTCTAGGGTTTCTAAACTCTTCATCACCTTTAAACAACGTTGATCGGAACACGCCGCTTAAATCGGAGCACAAGTAGAGTAACGTTACCGATCAGTCCGTTGATCAAGTAACTAGCAGAAGAACCCGACACAAACAAGTTCTCCACAGTTTGTTATTCAGATCTTTATTCGGTCATCTTTCCAAACTACAACACACGATAACTTTAAACTTTATAGTGTGTGATTTGACCAGGAAATGATTGGAGGTGATTGCTACTTTTAATAAGCTGTCATAGTTGTCAAATTCGATTTCAACAAATCTTTTCCTTTTCCTTCAATTTCTAGAACATTCTCCGTAACATGAAGACGTGTCGGGTTCTTCTACTAGTGGTATTTTAATGAAGTATTGAAGACTGAATGTGCAAACCCAACCGTTTTTTTACTACGGAAACGGTGGCTATGCGAAATACAAACCGCAACCGTTTTTTACTACGGAAACAGTGGCTATGCGAAATACAAACCGCAATCTTTTGTGACTATGGGAAACACAAGTTTTCTTTTTGAGCTTGATGGATGTCCGTTATCTCAGTTGAGGCGGGAATTGTTTAAATCTGAATATAAGTAGATATTACGTGTAACTTCATTAAACCAAGAACAAAGCCTATTTCGAAACACATGTGTTCGTATCAGCATTGTTTATCACCCCGTGTGAGCATTAGAAACCCGATAAACAGTTTTGACAACTGTGACAGCTTATCTATCTGTGTGTGTCACATCCATCCTGTTATAGCAATCGATATGATTAATTTTACAGATTTTTTTCTAATTAGCGTTGTTAACTACCAAAAGAATGCATACACAAATAGTTCTAGTGGACGAAGCAAAGAGACCGTTGTGTATATGAATCACGTTTTTTTTCTAATTAGCGTTGTTAACTACCTAGAAATTGATATGGTGAGTTGGTAATCAAAATCAAGGTGTCAGACAACGTGCCTTTCGAGATCCAAGAGGAAATAATCAAACGGCTTCTAGTAAAATCACTGATTCGATTCCGATCAATCTCCAAATCATGGAAAGCTATTGTTGTTATTGTGCCTATCTTGGTTGTTCAGTACTTTCGTGATAATAAAACAAGAAATAATCAAACGGCTTCCAGTAAAATCACTGATTTGATTCCGATCAGTCTCCAAATCAATGAAAGCTGTTGTTGTTATTGTGCCTATCTCGGTTGTTCAGTACTTTCGTGATAATAAAACAAGCAGACATTGATTTTGCCAAGATTGAAGGAAAGAATCTGGCCATAAGCGTTGTGGATTCTCAGCGTTATTCGAATGTAAGTTGATCGGGTTCTGCTAGTTATTCGGAATGTTTCGAATCATCACAGAAGACGTGTCGGGTTCAACTCTCCTATATCAACATACTCTTCTCCAGACGCTTAGTTGTTACGAATGACAACGTGAGGGGTCTAGTTAACTTTCAGATTCAGATTCAATTCAGGAAGCAGATGATTGGAGCGCAGGAATCAATGCAACACCCTCACCCTCAAAATCAACCAGAAACCAAAGGAAAAAGGACAGATAATGGCTGATGGTTCTTCGTTGAGGAAACCAAACATAGACGGAAATGATAGGCCTGGTAACCGGAAGAGAAAAACCCTAGTGCATATTCAATCTTCATTGCTTTATTAAAATTACAACACACGATAAAATGCTTGGAACTCACCTTGTAACACCCCGTGTTTTCGAATGTCAAAGTCAAAGTCAAAGTCCAAGCCAACTTTGACTTCTTTGACTGTTAACGTTTCTTTTTGCTTTTTGTATTTTGTGGAGTAAGTGTTGTCTAAATAAAATGATCGAATGTTTGATCAATGCGACCGATTTACGACTGTGAATAATAGGAAGTAACAATGCGATAAAGTTAATCAATCAATAATCAAGTTAATCAAATCAATCAACCGAACTCGAGGCTCGAACTATGCGAAACTGGTGTGGTAATACTTACGTGTGTGTGTGCCTTATGTGTTACTTGTGCATGTTTACTTTATGTTTTGTGTGGTATTCAATCGAATGAATCGAAACTCGAACCGAAACTCGAAAGGCAATCAAACTCAATCGAAATCGACATCGGAACGTGACTTATAGGTGATTGTATGTTAGATATAGTAGTTAGGACTGAAAGTAATTTGACTAGGAACTCTATCGTATTCGTATCATCGTCTATCGAAATCGAAATATCGAAAACCGTCGCGAAACATTCGAAAAGGGTTGCTGATCGAACAGGAAGCATCCTGATCGAACTGGCCAGCCGATCGGCTAGCCCTTTCCTGGCCGATCGAGCAGGCCATTCGATCGGAGATCCTGGCCGATAGGTGGACACTTTCCTCTTTAGGAGGCCTATAAATAGCCCTGTCATTATCACCCTTTCTATTTTTGGAAAGCTCTGACCGAACCAGCCTTGTTCTTCACCTTTTCTCAGATTTCTCTCAACTCCGGTAAGTTTTCACTCTAATTCTTGTACGTTTTTTATCATTACATGATTCTACACCTTTCTATCTTTCAAAACTTGATTTCTAACCGTGAAATCACCAAGATCTAAGTGTTCTTGGATGATGTCGTCATGGTGTTCTTGAAGAACATCATACTTTGGCCTCATTCAACTGTGAATAGCTTAGATCTGACCGATTTCCATATAAACAACTAGGATTTGCAAGAATCTTAACATTTCATGGAAGGATTTCCAACTTTTTTCAACCTTTTACACTCAAAACCTTAAAACTGATAGAAACGGAGCTCGAACCAACTAACTAATCATTCTAACGGTTAAAAGGTTCAAGATTCGGATACTATCTACAAGGTTCACCAATTTCGGGTTAAACATCAAACCACCGTTCCGAACAGTTCACCGGCCGGACTTGGGTGATTCCTGTCCGAACCGGTGAAGCAAGTAAGAACCCATGTTCTACGGTTTAACTCGTTGTCGAAATACCTTAAAATCATGACAAATAATCAAACAACCAAGTGTTAGATGAAAGGCCGACCAGGTCAGAAATGCTGGCCGAACGGCTAGGCTGTTCGAACGAACAGCCCAGCCGATCGGACATACCAGCCGATCGGCCGGGCCAGCCGATCGGCTAGCACGTGGTCCCACACTTTTCAAAACTCTATGAAGTATACTATTGACGAAGTAATGTTCGATCGAATACGCTACTCGATTGGTAAACATTACTCTTCGGATCATGAGATACTATGCTTCAACACTTAATCGATTTTGCAACTCGTTAGTAGTAAGGAGTGCCAGCCGATCGAACAGGCTGTTCGATCGAGTGACATTCTGCTGGGAACCACTTCTGAAGTTCCTACCGATCGGTTAAGCCGACCGATCGAACAGACCGTTCGATCGATCGACCCGAAGGGTAAGAACACTTCAGTGTTCTCAAATACTACAACGAAAACTTCAAAAGTTCAAACCATCACACACAAACACATCAGGGGAAGAAACAATCCACTCAAATGGACCAGCCGATCGAGCCTACCGGCCGATCGAACAGGACTGTTCAAACGGACTTTCAAGCCGGTCGAACAGCCCGTTCGATCGAACCTGCTGTTCGATCGACCAGACTATTCGATCCCTTTGCACTTATTTGCATTTCCGCGTTACTCATCGTTATGTTATCGAACTATTCAGGCTAACCCTACTCTCAGCGCTCTCTTCAATCCATAACCAATCACTGTCTTGCGAACTGTCTCGGACAGTCAATCCGCAGTCGTTGGTATCGATAGGTCCATGTCGATAATTAACATGCATCATTTCCCTCTGTGTACGTGCTGGTTATGCGTAAACTATTCGAACTCAATATGCTACTATCAAACTTGTATGCTCACCTTTACATTTTATGTATTGACTTTATTTTAACGTATGTGACAGGTGTTTAAGATAATTGCTTGCTAGGGAAGTGAAGCTAGAATAAGTCTCTAGAGGCCCCCAACAAATAGTTGTCTGTCAAGAACAAGCTGCTAGTGCATAGTTGTCTGTAGATCTTGTCAGTCTGGGTCTTTAAGGGCATTTGAACAACATTTATGTTTAATTTGAATCTGAGTCGTCGGAACAGGATTTAATTGTTTGGATGTTATCTGTAATAACTTGTTATTTATTCGGGATACGGTATGGGACGTATCATTTTAGACTGAATTTGTATTAATAGTTGTTGTGGAAACTTCTGGACAATCTGTTTCGCTCAGTGCCGCGCCCCGATGATTCCGCCATCGGTTCGGGTGTGACAGATTGGTATCAGAGCCATAACTATAGGGAATTAGGTAAGACACGACCTAGTCCGGGTCGCTGTCATAGAGACCTAGACTATAGTTTGGAACCAACAGACCAAGTTTATGTGCTTTATTCTGCAATTCTTCGCTATCACTGCACTCGAATTTTCAATAAAAGTTAAGCAATTTGGTCAGGAATAGGCGTGAAAACCGCAAACTCTCGACTAAATTGCCTGACAAATGATGATTTTATCCATTTACTCATGCTTATCCTGATATTTTCACTAACATACGAGGAGAATTATACCAAATCAGGAGTGAAATCCCCATTTTGATGAAAAATTCTCCTTAGATTTTCTAAAAACAAGGAAGAAATTGCTAAGCCAGGGGGGAGACCCTAACCTTGGCAATTTATTCCGGACATGTTTTCCTCTCACCAAAGCTTCGACGGACTCCAACGACCTGAACTCACAAGTATGACCTAGGGGACGCGTGTGGAATGTCCGAGAATCGAGGCAGAAACACGACCCTTAAAGTCGAAAGTGACGACAAGTCTAATGTGAATAGTCGAATCGCTTTGGGTAGTCGATGTCTAGTAGCCGCAGACGATCCAATTTCCGATTTTTTGTATTTTGACCCGTTGATTTTATGTGTTTCCGTGTGCTTTATCTGTTTATGTGTTTATATTCTGGATCTTATTCGATTTTGCTGCCATATCGACCAACACACACGACTCGCATTGCTATTCTATCTCAATTCGATGTTCAGTTACAATCTAGACAGTACTATGCTATGCCATGCTATACGACTATACGACGCTACTCGATATACTAAACGCGACCAATATATGTACAAACGACACGCGAGCTTTGAATAATAGGATCTTGAGGCAGTCAGAATACACTGTGTGCTTATAGGAGAACTGCGTGCTTAACTGCTTCTGTGATTAAGTGGGTATGTGCTTTTGTGTTTATGTGACTCCGTGCTCTATGTGCCTATGTGCTTATGTGCTTCTGTGTTTCCGTGTATCTGTGGCTATGTGCCCATGTGTTTATGTGATACGTGTTTCGACGTGTTCCTGAGCTTTAGTAAGTAGTAGACGTGTGAGGTGAGATTCGATTTTGATGTGTCTGAGACCTACGACGATGTCTGTTGCAGACCATGTCGTCATCCGGACACCGAACCCCACTTACTCGCCAAGAAAAGAGAGACAGACGTCTTGCTGCTATCATCGCCAAACAAGTAGCAAAAGCTGTGAGCGATGTTTACGAAAACGTCAGCAAATCATTTGAGGAGTCGAGAACTGAAGCTCCCAAAGATGCTACAAAGACTGTTTTCAGCTTCAAACAGTTCAAGGCATGCGGACCAAAGGAATTTACCGGAGAAGATGGCCCCACTGCTATGTTTCAATGGTTTGATTCCATCGAAGTCACCCTGCGCCAAAGCGGCTGTCCTGAGAATCTCCGCACACTCAATGCTACTGGCGTCTTCCAGTCCCGTGCTCTAGACTGGTGGACGACCTAACAAAACAAGCGCGGAAATGATGCAGCTTACGAGCTGACATGGAAAGAGCTGAAAGCCATTATGATGGACAAATTCTGCCCTCCCCATGAACGCCAAAAGCTGGAGGACAAGTTTTGGAACATTAAGCAGAAGGATGGAGACAACGCTGCCCTGACTGCTCGCTTTAAACAGCTTAGCATCATCTGTCCCGATCAAGTCAAGACCCCAGATCAAACCATCAAGAAGTACATTCGAGCTCTACCCGAATGTGTAGCCGACTTTGTTCACGCTGCCAAGCCAGCAACGATTGAGGAGACTTACCTACTCGCCGCTGAGATCAATGACAAGCGAGTGAAGTCTGGTTTTTGGGATAAGCATACCATGTCTCTGCACCAAGCCACCGTAGCACCCATCGACTCATCTGCTCAATCCTCCAAGTCTTCAAGAAGGAAGAAGAAGCACAACAATAACAACTCCAGCAACAAGAGCTGTGCTGCCGCAACAACTGCTGCTCCTCTACAAGCTGTACCAGCTCAGCAGCAACAGCACCACCGCTCAGCTCCAGTGATCAATGCACCGCAGCTAAGCGTGCATACACAGGTCCTCACCCACTCTGCCCGACATGCTCGTATCATCATCCAGTGGGTCTAGCCTGCCGTTTTTGCGCTCACTGCAACCTTTACGGTCATTTCACTGCGAACTGTCGCTATGGTCCCCGTCAAGCCCCAGTTCAAGCCACTGTCAACCAAGCTCTACTCCCCGCCCCTCAAGGCCAACAAGCAGCTCAAGCACCCGCAGTCAATGCTCGAGTCTGCCCACTTTGCAAACAGATGCCCGAACAGGGTGGTTAAGCAAGAGCCCCAGCAGCCCCAGCAACAACAACAACAGCCTCAGCAACAACAGCAAGCAGCCCATGCTCGAACCTTCAACATCAATGCCCGTCAGGCTCAGGCGGATAACAACGTGGTTAATGGTACGTTCCTTGTGAATGGTATTTATGCATCATGTTTGTTTGATACTGGAGCCGATAACTGCTTTGTGTCGTTTGAATTCGAGAAGCTCCTTAGTCGTAAGCGCTCTTATCTGTCCTCGTCATTCAAAGTCGAAGTCGCTACAGGAAGAACTGTCGCAGTTAACTCTGTTCTTCGTGATTGTACTCTCGAGCTCAACAATCACATCTTTCCAATCGACCTTATTCCGATGCAACTCGGAAGTTTCGACGTCATAGTAGGCATGGACTTTCTTCGCGAAAACCATGCTGAAGTTGTGTGCTTCGAAAAGATGATTCGATTCTCGCTTGCAAATGGTGATCTTCTATGTGTATACGGTGAAACAGCGTCGAAAGGTCTCAGGCTAATGTCGTGTATTCAAGCCAGCAAGTATCCACGCAAGGAATACCGAGCCTTCTTGGCCAACATTGTAGTAGTGGAGAAGGAAAAGAAAAAGTATGCCGAAGTCAAGGACGTTCCAGTGGTTCGTGAATTTCCTCAGGTGTTCCTTGATGATCTTCTTGGACTACCGCCAAGTCGTGATATCGACTTTCGTATTGACCTCATTCCTGGAGCTAACCCCGTTGCCAAAGCTCCTTATCGACTCGCTCCATCCGAAATGCGGGAACTCTCGAACCAACTCCAGGAATTGCTCGAAAAAGGCTTTATTCTCCCAAGCACCTCTCCCTGGGGCGCGCCGGTCCTTTTCGTCAAAAAGAAGGACGGGTCGTTCCGGATGTGCATCGATTATAGGGAATTGAATAAGCTAACCATTAAGAACCGATACCCTTTGCCCCGAATCGACGACTTATTTGATCAGCTGCAAAGTGCCAAGTGTTTCTCGAAGATCGATCTACGTTCAGGCTATCAT
Organism: Helianthus annuus; assembly: GCF_002127325.2. Taxonomy (NCBI): domain Eukaryota; kingdom Viridiplantae; phylum Streptophyta; class Magnoliopsida; order Asterales; family Asteraceae; genus Helianthus; species Helianthus annuus. Next base: position 96,136,011 of record NC_035439.2, on the reverse strand, counting down.
CAATTACGGATTCAAGAGGAAGACATCCCCAAAACCGCTTTTCGAACCCGATATGGCCACTATGAGTTCGTTGTTATGCCGTTTGGTTTAACTAACGCACCAGCGGTCTTTATGGATCTGATGAATCGCGTATGTAAGCCTTTCTTAGACCGTTTCGTCATCGTGTTCATTGACGATGTCTTGATCTATTCCAAATCGAAAGCCGAACACGCGCAACATCTACGTTTGGTTCTCGAGTTACTTCAGGGGAACCAACTCTACGCCAAGTCCTCCAAGTGTGAATTCTGGTTAGAGGAGGTTCAGTTTCTGGGTCACATCGTGAATAGTCAGGGAATACACGTCGATTCCGTGAAGATTGAAGCCGTCAAAAGTTGGATTACGCCTAAGAACCCGTCTGAAGTTCGCTCTTTTCTCGGACTTGCAGGCTATTATCGATGATTTATTGAAGGATTCTCCAAAATCGCTGTGCCTCTTAACACTCTTACTCATAAAGACAAGCCTTTTGTGTGGGGAACCGCACAAGAATCTGCCTTTCAAACTCTCAAGCATATGCTGTGCAACGCTCCGATTCTTACGCTGCCCGATGGAAGCAACGATTTTATTGTCTACTGTGATGCTTCCAACCTTGGTCTTGGTTGTGTCCTCATGCAGCGAGACAAGGTTATAGCTTACCCATCTCGACAGCTCAAGATCCACGAGAAGAACTATACAACCCATGACCTCGAGCTAGGCGCGGTTGTCTTTGCATTAAAGATTTGGCGACACTACCTGTATGGTACTAAGTGTACAATCTACACTGATCACAGGAGTTTACAACATATCTTCAATCAAAGGGAACTTAATATGCGTCAACGCCGATGGGTAGAACTCCTCAACGATTACGACTGTGAGATTCGTTATCACCCAGGCAAGGCGAATGTTGTTGCCGACGCGCTCAGCAGAAAGAGTTACGTGCTCAGTATCCGAAACGTTCAAGCCCAGCATAACCTCGAAGCCCTTATTCGCGAAGCTCAACATACTTGCTTTAACGAGCATACATTAAAGAGGGAGAGGATCTATCACGATGGAGCTCAGTTAGTAAGCAAAGCTGATGGGATATTCTACTATCTGGACCGAATTTGGATCCTTAAACGGACCGATTTGCGAAAGATTATCATGATGAAGCCCACAAATCTCGATACTCCATTCATCCCGGTGCTGACAAGATGTACCAGGATCTTCGTTATAAGTACTGGTGGCTGGGCATGAAACGTGATATCGCCCTTTACGTTGGAAGTTGCTTAACTTGCGCAAGAGTCAAGGCTGAACATCAAAGACCTTCTGGCTTACTCGAACAACCGCCGATCCCTATATGGAAGTGGGAGAGTATAGCTATGGATTTCATAACGAAACTCCCGCCCATGCCATCAGGTCACGATAGTATTTGGGTTATAGTTGATCGTCTAACAAAATCAGCCCACTTTTTGCCAATACGAGAAGACTATAAGGTGGAACGACTAGCCCAGATCTACACCGACGAGATTATTTGTAATCATGGTACGCCTCGCGACATCATCTCTGACCGTGATGCTCTGTTTACTTCTCGATTGTGGGAAACTTTTCAAGCGGCTCTTGGTACGTCGCTTAATCTGAGTACTGCATTCCATCCACAAACCGACGGACAGACTGAAAGAACGATCCGTACTCTTGAAGACATGCTCCGAGCGTGTGTCCTAGATTTTGGTGGTAGTTGGAACAAACACCTGCCGCTAGTCGAGTTCTCGTACAATAACAGTTATCATGCCAGCATTCAAATGGCACCATTCGAGGCTTTGTATGGAAGGAGATGTCGATCGCCTACTGTGTGGCACGAGATCGGTCATTCGCAACTAACCGGTCCCGAGATTCTACAAGAAACGACTGACAAAATCCACCAGATTCGAGACAACTTGGAAAAAGCTCGAAGTAGACAGAAAAGTTACGCCGATAGAAGACGCAAGCCCCTTGAATTTGACGTTGGCGACTACGTACTCCTAAAGGTATCCCCTTGGAAGGGTGTAGTCAGATTCGGCAAGAAAGGGAAACTGGCACCTCGATATGTTGGATCTTTACAGACTCGAACTACCGGGGGAACTCAGTAACGTCCACCCGACTTTCCATGTGTCTAACCTCCGAAAATGCCTTGCTGATCATGATCTAATCGTACCCCTCGACGATCTTCAGGTCAACGAAACCTTACACTTCGTGGAAAAGCCTGTCGAAATCATGGATCGCCAAACCAAGCAACTCAGGCGCTCACGCATCCCTTTCGTGAAAGTCCGATGGGAAAGTAAGCGAGGCGCGAAGTTCACTTGGGAGCTCGAAAGCGACATGAAGGCCAAGTACCTGCAGTTGTTTAAATAGATCTGAAGCATCAAATTGGTAAAATGACTCACGGTGATGTGCAGCTTCGAGCCTAATTTCGGGACGAAATTCCCTAAACAAGGGGAGGTTGTAACACCCCGTGTTTTCGAATGTCAAAGTCAAAGTCAAAGTGCAAGCCAACTTTGACTTCTTTGACTGTTAACGTTTCTTTTTGCTTTTTGTATTATGTGGAGTAGGTGTTGTCTAAATAAAATGATCGAATGTTTGATCAATGCGACCGATTTACGACTGTGAATAATAGGAAGTAGCAATGCGATAAAGTTAATCAATCAATAATCAAGTTAATCAAATCAATCAACTGAACTCGAGGCTCGAACTATGCGAAATTGGTGTGTGTGTGCCTTATGTGTTACTTGTGCATGTTTACTTTATGTTTTGTGTGGTATTCAATCGAATCAATCGAAACTCGAACCGAAACTCGAAAGGCAATCAAACTCAATCGAAATCGACATCGGAACGTGACTTATAGGTGATTGTATGTTAGATATAGTAGTTGAGACTGAAAGTAATTTGACTAGGAACTCTATCGTATTCGTATCATCGTCTATCGAAATCGAAATATTGAAAACCGTCGCGAAACATTCGAAAAGGGTTGCTGATCGAACAGGCCAGCCGATCGGCTAGCCCTTTCCTGGCCGATCGAGCAGGCCATTCGATCGGAGATCCTGGCCGATCGGTGGACACTTTCCTCTTTAGGAGGCCTATAAATAGCCCTGTCATTATCACCCTTTCTATTTTTGGAAAGCTCTGACCGAACCAGCCTTGTTCTTCACCTTTTCTCAGATTTCTCCAAACTCCGCTAAGTTTTCACTCTAATTCTTGTACGTTTTTTATCATTGCATGATTCTACACCTTTCTATCTTTCAAAACTTGATTTCTAACCGTGAAATCACCAAGATCTAAATGTTCTTGGGTGATGTCGTCATGGTGTTCTTGAAGAATATCATACTTTGGCCTCATTCAACTGTGAATAGCTTAGATCTGACCGATTTCCACATAAACAACTAGGATTTGCAAGAATCTTAACATTTCATGGAAGGATTTCCAACATTTTTCAACCTTTTACACTCAAAACCTTAAAACTGATAGAAACGGAGCTCGAACCAACTAACTAATCATTCTGATGGTTAAAAGGTTCAAGATTCGGATATTATCTACAAGGTTCACCAATTTCGGGTTAAACATCAAACCACCGTTACAGTTCACCGGCCGGACTTGGGTGATTTCTGTCCGAGCCGGTGAAGCAAGTAAGAACCCATGTTCTACGGTTTAACTCGTTGTCGAAATACCTTAAAATCATCACAAATAATCAAACAGCCAAGTGTTAGACGAAAGGCCGACCAGGTCAGAAATGCTGGCCGAACGGCTAGGCTGTTCGAACGAACAGCCCAGCCGATCGGACATACCAGCTGATCGGTCGGGCCAGCCGATCGGCTAGCACGTGGTCCCACACTTTTCAAAACTCTATGAAGTATACTATTGACGAAGTAATGTTCGATCGAATACGCTACTCGATTGGTAAACATTACTCTTCGGATCATGAGATACTATGCTTCAACACTTAATCGATTTTGCAACTCGTTAGTAGTTAGGAGTGCCAGCCGATCGAACAGGCTGTTCGATCGAGTGACATTCTGCTGAGAACCACTTCTGAAGTTCCTAACCGATCGGTTAAGCCGGCCGATCGAACAGACCGTTCGATCGATCGACCCGAAGGGTAAGAACACTTCAGTGTTCTCAAATACTACAACGAAAACTTCAAAAGTTCAAACCATCATACATAAACATCTCAGAGGAAGAAACAATCCACACGAATGGACCGGCCGATCGAACAGGACTGTTCAAACGGACTTTCAAGCCGGTCGAACAGCCTGTTCGATCGAACCTGCTGTTCGATCGACCAGACTATTCGATCCCTTTGCACTTGTTTGCATTTCCGCGTTACTCATCGTTATGTTATCGAACTATTCAGGCTAACCCTACTCTCTGCGCTCTCTTCAATCCATAACCAATCACTGTGAGTATACTCGGTCCCTTTTGCTTTAGCACTTTTGGGTGTTACATACGTTACTTATCAAAATCACAATCGAACACACTACTCAAGCTATTTGAACGCTAACCGATTGCATGTATTACGTGACTAAATGTATGCTTGTTGTTATGTTTACACGTGGAATGCTGTCTACCTGCCTTTGCAACGTAGTACTATAGTTTGGACTCAGCACCCGTTCACACGGGGGTTGTTAAGGACAATTACTTGCATGGATTACGGTGGTAATCATGTATTGCGAACTGTCTCGGACAGTCAACCCGCAGTCGTTGGTATCGATAGGTCCATGTCGATAATTAACATGCATCATTTCCCTCTGTGTACGTGCTGGTTATGCGTAAACTATTCGAACTCAATATGCTACTATCAAACTTGTATGCTCACCTTTACATTTTATGTATTGACTTTATTTTAACGTATGTGACAGGTGTTTAAGATAATTGCTTGCTAGGGAAGTGAAGCTAGAATAAGTCTCTAGAGGCCCCCAATAAATAGTTGTCTGTCAAGAACAAGCTGCTAGTGCATAGTTGTCTGTAGATCTTGTCAGTCTGGGTCTTTAAGGGCATTTGAACAACATCTATGTTTAATTTGAATCTGAGTCGTCAGAACAGGATTTAATTGTTTGGATGTTATCTGTAATAACTTGTTATTTATTCGAGATACGGTATGGGATGTATCATTTTAAACTGAATTTGTATTAATAGTTGTTGTGGAAACTTCTGGACAATCTGTTTCGCTCAGTGTCGCGCCCCGATGATTCCGCCATCGGTTGGGGTGTGACACACCTGATAACAAATAATCAGTTCAAACTTTCAACAATCGACATCTGGTCCTTGTTTTTCCACATCATTCTGTCACTTTGTGTGTTGACGAAGCTGACAAACACATTGGTATTTTCTCAAAATGTGCAAACTTGCAGAATCTCACTTCATTGTGTATGTGCTTGTGCTGTAGAAACCGGTGATGAATTTGTGTATCTAAATCAGGTTCTCTGCCTTAGATCGGTCATTCCTTGTGATACATGAACGTTGTATTCTTTTCTTTCAGAAGAGTTGGTATTGAACCAAGAATACTTCAAACATTCTAAACCCTACTTGGAAACAAACCAACAAAATCCTTATACTCTTCTAGCAGAACCTGGCACGTCTTCTATCATGTGACGGACACAGGTGCAAGAGAATGGCGAATTATTTTCAGTTATTTCTGTTGATCCACAAATTCCATTGTTTAAATCAGAATCAGGTTCTCAAAACAAGGATCGTTCTAATAGATTAAAGAGAATAAACCAATTTTACCATTTTTTACCCATAGTGTACGGGCCGTATAACAATATACGACCCGTGTACATCGTTCGTATACATTGTATACGATCGGTAAAAAAAATTTTTACCGAGAGTATACGGCCGTATAAACCGTATACGGCCCATTATACATATGGTAAAAACCTCTGTAATCTTTATATAGTGTGTGATTTGACCGGTTGTATTAAGTTATCTCTGTTGAATTTGATTTCAACAAATCTTTTCCTTTTCCTTCAATTTCTAGAACATTCTCCGTAACATGAAGAGAAATCAATTGTATTTTTTTAGTTGCTTCTCTTGTTAAGTTTCTGAACCAACCGAAATCCACAAATTCCAACAGTTACTTCGTTTTTACCGTCTGGTTTCCAAACTCTTTCACTCAAAGTTAATATTCACTGTGGTGGATGCAAGCATAAAGTTAGAAAAATACCCAAGAAGATTGAAGAGTACACAACTGAAGGTTCAGTGCACGAAAAGTTTCTTACGAACGATATGTATCAGGAAGCTCAGTATCAACAACTTGTGAGTGGGAATATGGCTATGAAGTATTGTTGAAATCGTCCATCACTTAAGACCATCAAAGATTTGTTGAAATCGAAGAAAAGAGTAACTAGCAGAAGACGTGTCGGGTTCTTCCAACAAATTGTGTATGTGCTTGTGCTGTAGAAACCGGTGATGAACTTGTGCTGTAGAAACCGGTGATGAACTTGTGTTGTAGAAACCGGTGATGAACTTGTGCTGTAGAAACCGATGATCAACTTGTGCTGTAGAAACCGGTGATGAACTTGTGCTGTAGAAACCGGTGATGAACTTGTGCTGTAGAACGTTGGAAACCCGACAAACAGTCTTGACAACTGTGACAGCATATTCAACCTTCATTGCTTCATTAAAATTACAACACACAATAAAATGCTTGTAAAATTGCATCAACTCTCCTATATCAACATACTCTTCTCCAGACGCTTAGTTGTTATGAATGACAACTTGAGGGGTCTAGTTAATCTATTACAAGCTACAACACACGATAACTTTACACTTTATATAGTGTGTGATTTGACCGGTTGTATTCAGTTATTTCAGTTGATCCATAAATTCCAACAAATATTTCACTCCAGTAGCTGAAACTAAACGTAGACGGAGATAATAGGCCTGGTAACCGGAAGAGAAAAAACGGCAGTGATTCGGAATGTTTCGAATCATCACAGAAGACGTGTCGGGTTCTTCTGCTAGTGATTCGGAATGTTTCGAATCATCACAGAAGACGTGTCGGGTTATTCTGCTAGTGATTCGGAATGTTTCGAATCATCACAGAAGACGTGTCGGGTTCTTCTGCTAGTAGTATGAGTCTGAGTCCATTGTGGTTCGTGAATGTTTCGAATCATCACAGAAGACGTGTCGGGTTCTGCTAGTAGTATGAGTCTGAGTCCATGCGACAGACACAATTCTTTCAACTTAAATCCACAATCAACGTATACAGATGCAAGAGAATGGCGAGTTATTTTCAGTTATTTCTGTTGATCCACAAATTCCATTGTTTAAATCAGAATCAGGTTCTCAAGAAAAGGATCGTTCTAATAGATTAAAGAGAATAAACCAATTTTTACCATTTTTTAACCATAGTATACGGGTTGTATAACAATATACGACCCATATACAATCATCGTATACATAGTATACGACCGGTAAAAATATTTTTTACCAGTCGTATACGGCCGTATAAACAGTATACGACCCGTATACTGTTGGTAAAACATGGTAATAGGTTGTGGTTCAGCCAAAATGACATCTAGCATTACTAACGATTCAAGTAAGTATCTAAAATTTTGAAAACTCAGGTTAACCTTGTTAGTTTCTCAAAACACTAATAAACATCTGCTTCCTGAATCTGAATCAGAATGTTAACTCTTTCACTCATCAACATCGAGGGTTGTATCGGAATCAGGCGTTGGAAGGATTGTAGTAGTAGGACATTGGTACCACTGTGAAAGTTGCATCAGGAAGCTCAACTTTAACGGACCGGTTATTCGACCGAGTAATCAATTGTATTTTTTTAGTTGATTCTCTTGTTAAGTTTTTCTGATCCAACCGAAATCCACAAATTCAAGTCAAGGATCGTTCTAATAGATTAATGAGAATAAACCCTCGTTTCTTCATCTTCATCTTCATCTTCAAGAACAATGATGAACGGATGATGTTGGGAATTAAACGCATGTACGTCACAAAACAAGGATCGTTCTAATAGATTAAAGAGAATAAAACAAGGATGTTGTGAATTCGCATAAACATATATTCGTTTCATAACCTCCTGCTATAAATCAACCACAACTGCCAAAGAGCCTGTATTAGAAACCATCCTATGCCTTTTACCAACCGAAGAGGCAGCAAGGACAGATAATACTTCATTTGTCGAGAAACCATATTGTCAAGAAACTAACATCTTTTAATACTTCATTTGTAACCGTAAGGATAATGCAAATTTGCACGTAAAGATCTCTACAGAAACTATGTATGTGCTTGTGCTATAGAAACCGGTGATGAATTTGTGTATCTAAATCAGGTTCTCTGCCTTAGATCGGTCATTCCTTGCGATACATGAACGTTGTATTCTTGTCTTTCAGAAGAGTTGGTATTGAACCAAGAATACTACAAACATTCTAAACCCTACTTGGAAACAAACCAACAAAATCCTTATACTCTTATAGCAGAACCCGACACGTCTTCTATGATGATTCGAAACATTCACGAACCATAATGGACTCAGACTCATACTACTCACCCTCCCCTGAGGAAAAGTTTTCCCGACGACTCAAGACAAAGCAGTTGGTTTGGATTCATATCAGCGTTGTTTATCACCCTGTGTAAGCATTGGAAGCCCGACCACTAGCAGAATCATTGCATTACATCCCCATTGAAAACAAGTGATTAAAACGCTTCTCCTTACAACTCTCATTAAATGCCTCACCCTTCCTTTTTATTACAGTCATACGACACGTTTTTTTTGTTTTTCAGTCTTTGTTACTTGTTAAAGTTTTATTTTTTTCTACTTTTAGAAAGATTTGACCACCTAACGACTGTAAAATGTCTCGTGTGATTGACACCTTAAATCCATTAAATACTTTGGGTAAAATCTAATTTTCTTTTCATACGGGCCGTATACAGTTATACGGCCCGTATACATTATTCGTATCCATTGTATACGACCAGGCAAATTATTTACACATGGTGTATACGGGCCGTATATAGTTATACGGCCCGTATGGAATGAAAAAACTGACAAAGTCTGAAGGCACAGACTTTGTCAGTTTTATTTTAGAGCATTCACATCCAAATAATCAAATTGTGTGTGTGGTGTTTTTAAAATATAAAAAGTATAAAAAGTGGTTGTGAGTGGAGGAGAGAGAAAATGTTACTGTTCATTTGTATATTTGGGGGGACACTGTTCACCCCCTATAATTTTTTAATATATTTTGAAAGTGGTTGTGAGTGAAGGAGAGAGAAAAGGTAATGATAAAGGTATAAAAATATATTATTTAATTGAAAAGGAGAGAGAAAATGTAGTGTTTTTTAGTGTAATTTAGGGTGAAAATATGATGGAATGGATGTGAATGCTCTTATTATATACGGGCCGTATAACTGTATACGGCCCGTATACACCATGTGTAAATAAGTTTTTGCCATGTATTAATATTAGGACCCTTCTTTTTTCTCTCGCTCTCTCTCTACCAATGAAAAGAAGGAGGCAGAAATGGGTTTTGGGGATGTGGAGCGAGAATTCAAATTTAAATTCAAGATCTGGCCGCCCAAAAATTGTTCAACACAAACCAATGATTATTAAAAAAAACGAAAAATCTCTTAAAATTACACATAGCATGTAATTAAGGGGGAGGGCTTGGGAGATTGCCACATAGGATTGTAAAGTTTTCCTTTATTATAGTAGAGAAGAGATTATACTCTAATTAAATATTAAAATATACTCAATTTTATGGTGTATTTATTTTAAATATTAACGTATGAAAAATTATTATTCTACAAATTAAGAATAATTTCAATTATAAACTTTTTTTTAATGGAATCATCGTGTCACCAGCGGAACAATTCGATCATATCCATCTCCACTAGGCATAATACCTATAAACCAATTTAGGAGTAAACCCAATGAATATGGGAAAACCCCCTTTGTGGGAATCGAACCCAGGACCTATTGGTCCCAAAGCCTTATCTCACCCGTAAAATGCCACTAGGTTATAAAACCATGGGCAATTTCAATTATAAACTATTTTAGTTATACCCTTACTTAATATAACTTTCATCTAATATGTGACAAGTATTACAAAATGCCATTAGTCTAATCTTATTCATTAACACCATTAATCCAAGGCCTTGATTCTTTCTTAGTCTTTTTAGACACAATGTTTTTTTAGCGAAACCCCACCTCATATGTCATGTATCTTTTAGGCATATTATAACATTATTATTATTATTTTGTGTTTTTTTTTCTTTGGGTTACTAAACCGAATATCAGTTCCTTACTAATAGCGTAACGAACCGAAATGACAAAGGCTGAATTTTCTCATGTAACAAACCAAAACGATGCAAACTGAATTCCCGCCGCATCGCATAGAAAATCTCACTACTTATACCACACATATATATGTAGAAACACATGTATTGATGTATTTTAAATCAACTTAAATTATTCCATATATAAGTTTGCAATTTTTTTGTGCATTATCACTTGTACATTGTGCTTTGGGTGTTTTTCAAAAAAAAAGTTGATTTTTTTATTTTTAACCCAAAGGTTCTTACTTTTTACAATTTTAACCCTACATAATTTGTTTTTTAACTTTAACCCAAAACTTTTCATTATTTGCAATTTAACTTCACAACTTTTGTCACTTATACTTTTCATCTTTCGCAAATTTTCGTTTTACGTATAGTTCTAAATTTTTCGAGTTAATACGACGTAACGTGCATGTGTGGTTCAACGTTTTTACCTCTATTTTTCCATGTTTGACAGGTTCGTCGCAACACGCATATCCTAGGTCGAGTCAGTGTTGGTGGTCGACAACGTTTTTACCTTTATTTTTCCATGTTTGACAGGTTCGTCGCAACACGCATATCCTAGGTCGAGTCAGTGTTGGTGGTCGATGACGGTTGTGTGACATTAATATTATTTAACACCGTTTTACGCCCCGTCACAACGCGGGGTGTGCTTTGAGGGGTTTTCAAAGAAAAAATGGTTATGCATATGGTTGTCGTAACGCTGGCTTTGGGGGTTTTCCAAAAAAATTGATTTTTTTTTTACTTTTCACCTAAAAGGATTTCATAAATTACTTTAACTCAAAACTATTTGTTTTTTTACTTTTAACCCAAAACTTTTTATCTTTTGCAATCTATCCTCATAACTTTTTTTACTTTCAACTTTGGTCCTTTATAGTTTTCATTTTCCGCAAATTTTTCGCTTTATGCTTGGTTCTAAATTTTGTGACTTAGCACATTGCAAAGTGCATCTTTGGTTTAACGTTTTTACGTTTCGTTCTAAATTTTGCGATTTAACACGACGCAACGTGCGTGTGTGGGTGAACGTTTTTACATCGTCTATTTTTTCCCCGTTTGACAGGTTTAACATAACGTGCGGGTCCTAGATTGACTTAGTTATAACTAAAGAATCCCCGCCGCATTGCGGCGGGTAGCAATCCTAGTTGTATATAATTTTTGAAGACACTAACAATCCGGAATACATTAAAACCTTTATAAATTAATAATGTTTGGACCGAGATATTTTACTAATTTAGCGAGATATTATTATATCGATAAATTAATAATTTATTAATTTAAAGTGATACGTATAACCTTTAAATTTTCAAGTCCAATGTACATTCATATTTTTTTTGAACAACCAACAGAATTAATTTGTGTGTGTACATTCACAAATTAATTGAATTTGTTAAGTTCATTATATTTTAATACAAACTGTTAGTTCATGGTACCAAAAAAATAAATTACAAAAATAAGTTACAAAAACATCTTTTAGTAATTATTAATTTATAGTTTCGTTAGGACCAATATATTTACACTGGGATTTAAAAAAAAATATTATCTTATTATTTTATCAATTATGGTCCGATTTTGTACTGGTCCCAAGTTGGGACTGGACAAATTATTAATTTTATTGAGGTTATTAATTTATCGAGTATTACTTTATAGAGGTTTTATTGTATATACCATATACATATATACATAGAAACATATGTAGAGAAAGTATAATGTACTTCAGGGCTTAACCTACATTAACATACATGACAAAAAATATAACATGCGTTATTATCATAGAACGTGCGTGATTATAGTCCCATGCGTGATTATGTGGTCTCATGCGTGATTATGTGGTCCCATGCGTGATTATGTGGTCCCATGCGTGATTATACCCCTGATCCAACGGTTACCATTGTCTCCTACGTGATGTATGATAAGGCTTTTTGTATGTTAACCTTTCTCAACATATGTAATTGATACCACACATTATCTTCTATATTACATTTACAATGAGCGGTAATAGTTGTCATCTGCAATTGGTGAATAATGGCAGCAGCCACTTTGTTTTGTTTTTTTTTTCACAACTGTAATTATATTATCCTTATATATAAAGAGTACTTTGAGGAGTAGTGCTAGACACCTGTTTGACACTTCCCATTGGTCCAACCAATTTACGATTTTATTCCTGGTTTAAAATTACGCTTTTATCCTTAGTTCAAAATTACGTTTTTTCCTCTCGTTCAAAATAAAATTATGCCTGTACCCCAACTTAAAATTACGATTTTCCATCGGTTCAAATTACGATTTTTTCTCGAGTTAAAAATTACAATTTTGCCTGCAGATCAAAATTACGTTTTGCCTTCAGTTCAAAATAAAATTATACTTTTACCCCTGCTAGAAATTACGGTTTTGCCCTCAGTTCAAAAATATGATTTTGCCCCCGTTTAAAAAATTCTAATTTCGCCCTCAATTCAAAATTACGTTTTTGCCCACAGCTCAAAATAAAATTATGCTTTCGCCACCAACTCAAAATTACGATTTTTCCCTCACTTCAAAATTTTGAATTTGTCGCAAATCAAAATAAAATTAATGGTTTGCCCAGCCAAAAATTAGGATTTTGCCCTTAGTTCAAATTCCAAGTTGTTGGCTGACACTCCCCCATTGATCCGGGTATTTTACGATTTTACCCCAACTTCAACATAACGAATTTGCCCCTGTGCAAAATTACGATTTTGCCCCTGGTTAAAATTTACAGTATTGCCATCACTTTAACTTTTGGCAAATTACGATTTTACCCCAGTAAAAAAAATACAATTTTGCCCTCAGTTTAAAATTAGAGTATTGCCATCGTTTTAGTTTTTTTTAGCTAAACTATAGAAGTTTTTTTCTTTTAATTGGTTGACTCGATTTATTTATTTATTTTTTTTCGTGTCAAGGAGCTGTCTAACACTCGCTCATTAGTTCTAAAAAAATACAATTTTGCCCCGAGTTAAAAATTACGACCTTTCCATCATTTTAGTTTTTTTCATTCTAGCAAAACTATTGTAGTGTTATTTAATTGGTTGAGAATTACTTGGTCTATCGCCCGGCAACGCGGGCGAGGCATCAACTAGTATACCAACAATTCTCAATATATTTTAAATCAATTTAAATTGTATACCACATATATACCTAGAAACACATGTATTGATATAGGATGTGAATGCTCTAAGATGCATTATTGTTTTTTAACACTTAAAATACTATAAAGATTAAGAAAGGATGATTATTACAATATTATTAAACTAAGAAATAGATACATATATATGTTATAGATATATTTATAAATTCACTTAAATCATATTTTGCAATATTATTATATATTACTTTTGACTACTGAATTTTAGACCAACAATCCTTAATAAACTTACAAATCGATAAGTAGGATGAACCATTTTCGCTTATTGCCTTGTCTGTGCCGTCCTTCAAAATGTCTACTTTCATTTTCATTGCTTTTCCTTCTTCACCCTCCACTAAATTCATCACCATCCTAGCAATCTGCTCTCTATCGACCACTTTCTCGGTAGGTGACACCTCCGGCCTCATTGCCACCTTCAGCTCCTCCGTTAACATGGCTGCATTCATCTTTTGCTCCGCATACAACGGCCATGCAATCATCGGCACTCCACTCGTAAGACTCTCTAACACTGAGTTCCATCCACAGTGTGTCAAGAACCCTGCGACAGACGTGTGATTCAAAATCTCCATCTGTGGGGCCCATGATGGCACCACAAACCCAACATGTTTATTTCGTGTCAAAAAGCCTTCTGGAAGATAGTCAAATGTAGCGTCTGATTGACCATCACTAAAAAAAGAACCGTCTGGACGGTGTCCGGTCGGTGGCCTCACCACCCAAACGAATCTTTGTCGGCTCAACTCCAAACCCCAAGCCAACTCTTTAATTTGCTCGGCTGACATCGTCCCTCCGCTTCCAAACGACACGTATATAACCGACCGGTTTGGTTGCTTGTCGAGCCACTCAATGACCCCATCCTTTAACACAACCAGTTCCGGTTCGTATCTTTTATTTACCGGTCCAACTGTGTAAACCGGTTTGTACTTCACCACTGACCGTAAAATCTCATTGGTTCGTAGTGCGTCAAGAGATTGAGGTTCAAGATCTTCCCACGTGTTTATTAACAAGCCATCTGCCAAAGTTACACGAACCGCGTAGTCTAGGTAAACATTATACGTTTCATCATACCGGTTCGGCAAGGGGTCCGTAACATCTTCCGGTCGGACCGGTTTGCACCCGGGTATCTCCAACGGCTCTTTCTGGTCCACATATTCACCCACCACTAGCTTATCCAGCACTGGAGAGTAAGTGAAGAGTGCCGTGAACCATGCATTCCCAGTTACAAACACGTACTTGGGTATCCCCAGTTCTTCCGCGATGACACACGACTCGATGGCGAAAATATCGCCAACGAGGACGTGGGGACGGGAGTCCAGTGCGGAGATGGTGGTACGGATGGCGGGAATAGTTTCCCGCATCATAACGCAAAGTTGCAGGATAACTTGGGCGTCGGGTGGAGCGACGCCAGAGACGTCAGCAGCTGGGATTTGGATGACAGAAAGGTGGTTGTGGGTGGTTAAGGAAGTAATGAGTTGGGATAGAGAGTGTGAGGCGGTGGCAGTGACGGCGAGAACGGTGACACGGAGGTTGTGGTGGGTGGCAAGACGGTGGCCGAGTAATAATATTGGGAGTAAATGGCCAGCGCCGGGACTTGCAAGCATTGCTACGTGCAGTTGTTTGTGGGCCATTGTTTGAGATAAAGGATGAACAAGTTTTGTGGTGGAGTTTTGGTCTGCTCAGAGTACTCTATCTATATTGTTTTAATTTAATATCACATGTACCCATGTGAATGTCATCCACCAAATATATATATTCTATTTTTATATATTTTTTTATTATAGGTTTCAATAATTTAATTTAATAAATATTACTTGTACCTACAATTCTACAAACACAGCATGGGAATAGTGCAAGATAGTTGTTGTCTGGCGCTCTTCTAGTGCTCCAATTAATTTATAATTTTATCCTCGATTTCCGTCATGCCATTCACCATTATTCTATCACTCACAAACTTTTCTAGTAGAAATGCACATCACTCACCACTACACCCAACAATTTTCCTCCCAACCAACAATTACCCTCACAACACTCAAATCATCATGCGTAAAAAAAGCACGCGTTATAAAATTTCGTGCGTGAAAAACGAAGGTGGAGGAGGTGTTTTACAATTTTCCACGCGTGGAAAAAATCCATCACGCACAAACTTTCCCCCATCCTGGGTACCCTAACTACAAATACAAGATGGTGGAATAGTGCAAGATAGCTGCTGTCTGGTACTCTCCTGTTGGTCCAATCAATTTTCGATTTTATCCTAGCTTTAAAATTACGCTTTTGCCATCAGTTTAAAATTACGTTTTTGCCCTCAGTTAAAAATAAAATTATGTTTTTACGCCCAGCTAAAAATTACAATTTTGCCCTCGTTTAAAATTACGTTTTTTTCCCGTTTAAATATACAATTTTGCCAAGATGGGGGAATAGTGTCAGGCTGCTGCCACCTGGCACTCCCTCATTGTTACAACCAATTTACGATTTTATCTCCGCTTTAAAATTACGCTTTTATCATCAGTTCAAAATTATGTTTTTGCCCCCAGTTAAAAATAAAATTATGCTTATGCCCCAAAATAAAAATTACATTTTTTCCCTCGATTCAAAATTACGATTGTGCCCATTTAAATTTACAATTTTGCCATTAGTTTTGTTTTTTTTCTCCCAACCAAAATTAAATTTACATTTTTTCATAGTTTCTGTTTGTTTTCTCAATCAAATTACGATTTTCCTCCGGTGTAAAATTACAGTCATATCATCGTTTTAGTTTTTTTTACATAACTGTGGTAGTGTTTTGTTTTAATTGGTTGACTCGGTGTAATTTTTATTCATCCGAGACGGCTGCCTGGCACACGCTCATTTGTCCAGAAAAATTAAAATTTTGCTCCCAGTTTAAAATTATCGTTTTTTCATCGCTTTTGTTTTTTTAAGAAAAAGTATGATAATGTTTTATTTTACTTGGTTGACTTAATGTAATTTTTTGAGATCGTGTTATGAGTAGTATGTAGAAGTAACTGAAACACAGACGTGCATGTTATGAGAGAGAAATATTCGGCTTAGTGCCCCCGCAACGCAGGTGGAGCAAAATCTAGTATATATATGATTGGAAAGTGGCTATAAATAGCGCCCATCAATAGTAATTGTTTTTTTTAATAATCGATTTTATTTTTTAGTAGTATTTCATCTATTATTTATTTGTTTTTAGTAATAAATGATAATTGATCATTCTAATGTATTTGTTTTTATTTTTTATTAGTAGTATTTTATATACCATTCAATTTGATTTTTAATAATAACTTACGTTCATTAACTTAAAAAAATATAAATTTGCATCAATGTTTTTTTAACATTTCAAGTTATTTGCTTGTACCTTGTGATGGTACGTTCCCGTGGATATTGAATCGGTATCGAATTGGTTCGTTATAGTACCAGTATAATTCATTCACTCAGTATTGAAATCAACACGTGTTTTACATCTATTGAAAATGGACACCGATACTGACACCAATGTTCGAACGGTATTGATTGGTTAAAATTGTCAAGCTATTGGTATCGATATTCAATTATCGTCACACATAAAGTTGTATAAATGAAAACTTTTTGAAACTGGTGATCATAAAATAAATACATGTATCAATACAGATATTGTTTGGTATGGTACGCTAGTGATACAATGTTAGTTTATCAAAAGAAAAAACAATAAAAATAAATACTGATACCAAACCAATGTTGTTCATTCGGTTTCAATTCGGTTCACTACGACATCGGCACGATATCTGTTATCAAACAGGAAACGATAAAAGTTAATACGTACCGGTATCGACGTTGTTTAGTTTGGTACGGTATGGTAGTGATACGATCTTACTATAGCGAGTGCTGGTAACGTAACAAATTAAATAGATACCAACCAAATTTCCACCACGAAGCGCAAGAGAAAGTCACTAGTACGTACTTATATTATCCTCTGTATAAATATTAACTAACACAACTGAGTCTACCCACAACATTACTGTTTCTTTTTATTGGTGATGATTTAACTTCTCTTTCTTCTTGGATCACATGGTGTGGTTTCGTGCCCACTGTCACCTCACCAATTTTGGCGCCCCATGGCGCCCCTCTCCCATCTCGCCATAGCCAAAGGGGGCACTATAACATGTCTCTACTAGTGGGTTAACGGGCGTGAAAGAGGAGAGAGAGTGTGACAACCAATCAGATTTCTTCTTTTTTTGATTTTTTTCTTTTTTTATATATAGTAAATGAGGGCTTTAAAATGCTTTATTCCACACCGTTCAAGTTAATAATAATGCCCCTCGATTACGCGTTTCCCACGTGGCGTGATAAAGCCCGTATGAGCTTTATACCACACCACCCAGCCTTATTGGTCATGATCTAATTAGAATTGGGCTTTAATGTACTACACACTTATGTTTCTTGTAAGTTATTCATGGTCATAAGAGAGGTCGGGGCACTCCACAGGTTGGCCTCCCTAGGTTTAAAGTAGTGCCAAAACACCACAGTCACACCCAAGGGTAGGCAAGGCGGGTTGGTTAAGTTAGTAGAATAACCCGTGCCAAGGTTGAGCTGTTTGAGGAGGTTGTTGACTTTGGGAATTGTTGATGGGTTTTGATTGGTTGGGGCATTTGACTTTTTTAAGGGTAAATTACACTTTTCATCCTTTATGTTTTTACCGAATTGCAACGGATAGCCTTTAACTTCAATAATTACACTCACCATCCTTTATTTGCAAAACTCGTTACACTCTACGTCCTTTAATACTAACCAAATTAAAATATTCAGTTAAGTTTATTCACTTAAGGGTATTTTGGTTAATTCATATTTTTATTTAAATGTTTAATAAATAAAACCAAAAAAACTGCATATACACTTCATCTTCCTCAATTTCTTAACCTAAAATTCTAACCACCACATCTTGCCACCACCACCTCATCGTGCCCCACCACCACCACCACCACATCCTGCCGCCACCACTCCGGCCACACCCACCGCCCCTAACCTTTCTTGTGTTACTCTGCCAATGCTGAAGAAAAAGTCGATTATAAGGTGCTGAGTGCCATCAACACTTCTTACAATGACATCCTTATCTTGTCTTGGTATAATCTGTGTAGTCGGCGCAGGATCAAAGAAGGCAGGTTTTTATCCAAGGAGCTAAGTGTCAAAATGATCTTGTCTTAGCTCTGACCTCGCACGCTACTTGGATTACACCTGATTAGTCGACGCAAGGTCAACAAAGTGTCACACCCTGATTTCCTGGTGGGCCCGGACTTGGGGTACATGACAAATTGATACAGATACACAAATAGCACAACAGAAATCTTGGGATTTAAAATACTATTACAAATTACAAGTGTCCGAATGTTCAAAATAATAAACAGACGGAAATGTATAAAAGATCCACATGCGGATCGAAATAACAGAAAATGATTATGTAAACAGACTACTATGCTTCAATGCATGGAGTTGCAAATTCCACTTAAGCATTACCGGGCAACTTCCAGCCTATTTATGTATCCTTGCAACCTGTGCTTAGTCTTTTGAAGATATGTCAGTTTTCACTGGTAATACAAATAACCGACACATTTTGAAAATAATTCAAAATCATTTTAAGTGCACTAAGCACATGTATTTCATAAATAACTTGGGATAAAATATGTCTCTTGTATTCGGTATTACATGCTTGTTAATACATATGGGACCCGGTACTAAACACCGATAACATGATTAACCAACACACCACTTTAACCCATAAAGGGTACCCCCAATATGGGTAAGAAAAATATTTTATTGTAGCATTAGCATCTGTCGGGTGTATGCCTACACCCCGTGCTTAAGTCGTGGCCATTTGCAATTAAATAAGCCGAGGATATCAAGGACACGGTCGCATTAACCCCCAATGTTTAAGTTATTAAGCAAAACGAATTAAAACGGGTTATGCAGATTTTTAGACACAATCCATCAATTGATTCCATACCCGATGGAGTGGTAATAATTTATCATATCCCAAGCCCGTATAGAGAAAATAAGTTAAGAGTATTTACCTAGCTTAAAGTCTTATAATCCAAGAAAATATGTAAACACAGCCGATATAACAAAAAAACATAGCAAGGTTGCAATTTACTGGACGCCCTAGTCTAGAATGAATGGTATAATAACCAATTAGAATGTTAACGGGTCCTATTCAAGTCACAGACTTGGACCGGTTAACTATTATATAAAGAAAACGGTACGGTACGCTAGATTAAGCGGTGACCGGATAGAATGTAGTTTAAACCCTCACAAGTACTAAGACTTGTATCATATGGGTAAAAAAATATACATTCTAGAATTTATAATAATTTGAAGGAGTTTGACCCAATTCGGTTAACTTACGTAAACTAAGTTACATAAATCAACCGTACGCGCATAGGCGGTATCGGGTGATTGAATGAGTCATAAACAAGTTCACTATGCCAAAACATCTATGTTACCAAGTTGGTAGGTTTCCATATTGTATGTTCATAATTTTATAAAACCAATTTATGCACCAAATGGGTATTTTCAGTATTTTAAGGCATAATGTATGAACTTGTATAAAAACCCAACAACTGATTATGATCAAATAGTGTAACATCAGAGGGTTATCCTATACATATATATGATCATAATGCAACTTCAAATCAGTAGCTAAGTTGGCTAATTCGGGTCAGAATCGAAAGTCAAAGCAGAAGTCAAACTGCTTGACTTTCGGTTGCGAACCGAGGTATAAACTAGAAATGACGGACTGAACATGCTTAGACATGTTCTAGTATTATTTACTAACTGATTTGGTGTTAAAAAGATGTGTTTAAATGTTTATAAGTTCATTTTATAAGTTTTCTGAAAAATTGCCTTTTGACTTTTTATAAAACATAACTTTGACCCGTCATTTGGCCAACTTAACGTGATCTTCAGGAGGTGTTCTTTTGAGGGATTATCACCTACCTTTTTATGATCACGTAGCCATATTCGATTTGAACAATGGTTGGACCATAATGGTCTTAACCGAAAGTCAAAGCAAAAGTCAATTTGCTTGACTTTCGGCTAAATATTTAGCCTATAAGTGAAAGAGGGATGGAACACATACTAGTGATCCAAACGAAAGATTGAACTCAGAGGAGGCTCCTTTTTTAATCAGGAACAACTCCAATAGAAGTTATAGAGGAAAGTGAGGAATGAGCAAATGAACAAGGTAGCAATGCTTGCTATTTGTAGTTGAGAAGGTCTTATAAGATCATGCCAGGTGTTAGGGGCTGATCTAAGATGTCTCCAGGTGGTTTTGAGGTGTCAAGACCTGAGAAAGAGTGGCAAGAATGCGAGAAAGGTGGCACAAGGGCTGTAGGATCGTATTCTGACCCGAACGAGTCTATCAGAGGAGTTTTGATCAGATACAGGTGCGGAAAACAAGTACCTGACGTAGAAACAGCTAGATCTTCACTTAAATCACACTTTTGATTGATATAACAGCGTTTACAACAAAATCTCACAACGGCAGCACCTCGGTATGGAAAACAAGAACGTTACAAATGATTTCGCTCATGTGGTATTTATAGTGTTGGTGGTTTCGCTTTTATGTACACGTACATATAAGCGGAACCTCTCATGTCCATATAAGCGGAACCTCTCATGTCCATATAAGCGGAACCTCTCATGTCCATATAAGCGGAACTACTCATGTCCATATAAGCGGAACTAGTGGTTTCCCACATACGAACATAGTAGTTTCCCACATACGAACATAGTGGTTTCCCACATACGAACATAGTAGTTTCCCACATACGGACATATCGGGAAATCTCGTACAATGTGCCCTAATCTAACATTCTAAGACAAAGACTCGATACAAGACGAAGTCGACAGATGTATGCACTAACAGACTCCCCCTCAGATGTTGACGAGTCTTAAGTGTCGAGTCTTCGCATCTTCAGTCTTGATCTGTCTCTGGGCTTCAATCTCTCAATCTTTTCTTGCAAATCTTCAGACTCCCCCTTGCTATATGCTGGCATTTCTTCAGTTCTTCAGCATCATCAGCTTTAGGATCGTTGTATGGCTTTCCATCTAACAGCTTCTCAATATCAATCAGCTTGGCTCTTCATGTTCCAAGATCGTTGTCTGGCTATCTCCAATCAGAATCCTCAGGTATTGGAACCTGGCTCTCATCTAGCTCGGATCTTAGGAATGAATAACCTGGCTCATCTTATCCTGCAAAAAAACTCTACCTCAAAGTAAATTTCTCTCACATACCTATTTCAAACATAAACACATGCACTAACTCAGACTCTCTTTCAAAACCCAAACAAAATGATTTTTCAATCTGATGAACCACTTGAAGGTTTGATAAAAAATAATCAGTGTTAAAACTAACTCCCCCTCAAATTATACTCATCATGTTTAGCACTCAGAATTTTGAAAACCAGCTTTCCAATATTAGTTGTCAAAAATCTTTTTGAGTTTTCTGAAACTTTATGCTAAAACACACTGAAAATCTTTTTGGATTTTGAAATAAAAGAAACATGAAATGCAGTAAAAAAATATTTACAAACAATATTTTTTTTTGTGAGTTCGTGTAAGAGGATCATATCAGTTTTTGAGACAAGTCACCAACACCGTTAAGCTTCATTTCATTTTAAGTTAATTCACCTAGATTGTTAGTATATTTGTCCACTTAAATTTTCACACAAAGTTTAACTGTTCCGAGATACGATATTAATGTTTTAAGAACTTAAACTTATCCGTGTGTCCCATCACTTGAATATACTCCCGTATCCAGATCCCAATATTCAGTCTTACAGGTGAGTATACCACAGATGATATCTGTTCAGGGGTTAAATACAAGGGCCGTGAGAGCTCAGGTCGATACTTCCGTATACGCAGAGAGATGACGGCTTCGACTTTTCGGTGTGTCCCCTTTAGAGGATCTTTTTGATTTCAACAACAGCGACTATCAATTTTATTGTTTAATCAGCATGCTAAGGGCGATGCTATGTTTCAAGCATTTTCGGAAAGCATTATCCGGGGACTAGGTCAATACTTCCATACAGCAGAAGTCCCGGGTAATACCCCAGATATCACTGAGCATAAAGACCTAGTATCTCAGAATAAGGGACCTTTCAAACAAGATTTCAGGGGTTACCTATATATCCAAGATGTTGTTACCCACAGAATAAGCAAGTTTGAATTTTTAGGTTTATATCTCGTCACAATCTACTAAATGTGTAAAAACCTACTGGCATATCCGCAGTGAGATTGTTTACCACATTTTAACTTTCCAATTCTTTAGCATGTTGTGACAGTCCACTGATGTACTATCATTTCCTCTTTTCACAACGAAACTCATTTTTCAATTTTATCATGTTTTTAGCTTTTTCAAATTTTCTAATGTTTTTGGATTTTCTGAATTTCTACTCCCCCTAAAATGCAAATACATTAACGAAATTTGAAAACTATCTAAGCTTTTGACCCACTTGAAGAAAATTCAAAACAAACTATACAGAAACACGACAACCGACATCGAATCGCATCAATTCGCCATTCACTAGGCATAAACAATCTGAACTCCCCCTTTCACAAACCATTTTCTCATTATGATTTCAAAACACTTAAGTTTGTTTTAATCAAAATGATTTTTCTGGAAAATGAGTTTGTTTTTACCACTTGTAAGTTTACCACTTGTTTAAGTACGGGGATATGGTTCATCATCTTGTCAGTTTTATCAGCTGTAGTAAATCAAGTACAACTTAATGTCCTTGATTCACTGTTTGCAATCAAGCAACCTCTAAACCACTTGTAAGAATAACCACTTGTAGATATAACCAATCAATACCAATTGTAGGAATGAATCATCTACATTTTACTCATCAAAGTGCCGATTCCTGCTTCGCACTTACCAACCAGGAAGCTTCGGCGTAGTCATTCAACCTGTAAAATTTTAACAATTTCAAGTATTTTCAAAAACAACCTTATTAAACATGAAAGATGCCGATTCCTGATCCACGATTACAAACTTGGGATCTCCGGCAAGTCAGGTTTTTCAAGCAAAGAAAATGTCCACCCAAGCCTGACCAGCCTTGGGTGATTTCAATTCAGATTTTGTTGGGGTGTAAGTTGCTTTCTTTTTAGCGTAGAAATCCTTTACCCCTTTTCACCTTCCCATCAACCATTTTTCCGAAAATCTTCCTTACTTTCCCATTAAATGCTTTCTCAACATCAAAATTATCCTTTTCAGAATAACCCTGATATGAGATTTCAGACTTTCCAGCTTTCCTTTTAAAATTCTCAGTCCTCAATGGTGGAAAGTTCTCATCATCCATTGAAGGAACTGAGTTTTCATCACTCTCATCAAACTATGGCTCCTCTGATTTGTGGAATCAGATTCATCACCAGATTTTACCTCAGATTTATTAACAACCCATTTTTGGTTGTGAAGTTTCACACTACGCCTTTAAAATCTCTTCGAACACTCACCAACTTCAAATTTTGAATTTTTGAAAACTTTAAATTTTTCAGTCGGTGGTTCGGTTTTATCAACAACAACTTGTTTCAGTTTTCCAGAAACTCCCTGTTTTGTGTTTGCCGCTTTCGAACAGTTCCATGCAATGTGACCAACTTCATTGCATCTAAAACAGGTTCTGGTTTCTTTTCTCTGAACTTCATTCTGCTTTTTCTCAGCTAGGAATTCTTGATTTGTTTGTCTCCAAAATGAGCTCTTCTTTTCCTCTTCAGCAGATGGTCCAGTATCCTTCTTCTTCTTTGGCTTTGTTTCTTCACCTTTAAACGCTTCAAATCCTTCAACTGTTGGATAAATTCTATCGATTATGTAGTCACAACCTTTGTAACTTCGCAACAATCTTCTAATTCTTTCATTCTCAGCTGCTTCACTATCCAACTCTTTCTTCCACTTTGCACATTCTTCTATGTACAAGTTGATCTGTTTCTGCTTTGTCATCATAGTAGCATTCATCATCTTCAAAGCTTTCTCTCTTTCAGAGTTAGTCTTCTCCAGACTATTCACATGTCTGTTCAATACATCATACGACTTTTTCAAATTCTTTACATCAAACAACAATTGTTCTTTCAACTTTTCTAACTCACTAAACCTCTCATCTTTTTCTATACATTGTTTACAAGACTCTAAACATGTAAGACAGGGTTTTGTGATTTCAACGATCTTCTCGACTTCAACTATCTTTTCAATTTCCACAATCTTCTCAATCACGTTGACTTCTTTCAATTCTTTTGTAGCTTTCTTCTCTTTCAATTTCTTCAATTTTTCTGCAAAATAAAATTCAAAAGTGTCAGAAGATAAATGCATTTTTCCAAGATTTATCTGTTCCATCTCTTCATCACTATCACTTGTTTCTGATGAACTGTTTTCAGATGAAACAGATCCTTCATCTTCACTTTTCTCTTCATCAGATAACACGTCCATCCATTCCTTCAGCATTTCTGGTTTTCGAATAATATATGCAATAAACGCTTGAACATTTGAATCAGCTGGAATAAACTTGTCCCAGCTAAAACCTTCAGCCATTTTCTCATCATCTTGATCAACGATGCCATAATAAGCTTTCCTGTTTGCATCCTCGATCATTCTTCCATGTGCCGTTTGAGCTTCTTTTTGTTGATTCGGTTGATGAGTGATCTGCTGATAGATAGTTTTCCTATAATAATCATCTTTCCCAGACGACTCCTTTGCTCCTCTCGGCTTCTGATTCTTGCACTCTCTTTTAAAATGGCCTTTATCCCTGCAACGAAAACAGACAACTTTAGATTTATCAAATCCTAGATTAGAAAGGTTTGCATCTAAGAAGTCATTTCTTCCTGTAATCAATCTAAACTTTTCTGCTCTCCTCAAAACACTCGCTAAAGCCCATTTAATATCCATTAGTTCCAGCTCCTCTGCATCGATTTGGTCATAATCTTCCTTTGTGAGCATCAGATTACCAATTCTTCCGGCAATCAACCCTTCATAAGACTCTAATGCAGTGACCAATAATCCCATATGATGCTTTACAACCTCTTCAGAATAATTTTGACCATTTTGAAGATGTAGAGCTACATTACACTGAATCAGATGACCATTTCCAGCAGATGTACTTTGAACACTTGGAGGATTCACCGTTGAGAACCCACTAGTGTTGACTGATCCTTGACTGCTTGGTGTAGACTGATTTCCAGCACTAAATGCAGTTTGTATCTTTGGACTTGCTTTAGCATTTTGAACATTTCCTTTATAGTACAATTTAATATCTTGTTGATGAGTAGAACTGTTCATTCTAGCAATTTTCTGCTGCTCCAGATCCTGTGCCTCCAACTTCTCTATAAACTGTGCAATCGATAACCTGCTAAACTGTCCGGAATTCTTCAATATCATCAGATATGTACCCCATTCCTGTTGCAGTAACGCATCAGCAAGTTTTTCAACCCATTCTGCTGGAGTTTTAGTAATCTTCAACTGTGACATGGTGCGTACGAGATGACAGTATCTTTCAATAAGAGTCTTTGTTGTTTCACTAGGCACGCACGTAAAAAGTTCAAACTCCTTTTTCAACAAAGCTGCTTTACTCTGTAATATTTCAGTACTTCCCTCAACTTTCTTTCTAAGAGCTTCCCAGATAGAATAAGCATTTTCATCATGTTGAAGCAACACAAAAATATCCTCTTTAACAGCTTGTTGTAACAAATTGATCATCATTTTTTTCGGCTTTGTAACTTTCTCTCTCTTGCTCAGTGAACTCTGAAATGATTTTACCAACTCCAATTCAATTCTTTGGCCTCTCATATTCAGTTTCGATGCTTTCCCAAGCTTTTAGATGGTTCGCCTGAACCCAATTCTCAAACCGTTTCTTCCACCCGTGATAATCCTCAATTCCCATAAGTTTCGGAGGTTTTTGCATTGTTCCGGTTTCAATCTCCATTGTCATGGTCTTAGTAATGTCGGATGAACTACTCGGGGCTGTAGCAAACGCATTGTAGAATTCAGAATCCATGTTTCGGTATTGAAGAATTTTTCAAAGAAGCTTTCAAACTAACTGGTTCACCTCGTAATACTCCTGTATCACCTGGCGTAAAAATAAACAAAACACAATAAGTTTAAACACTTATCAAAACAACTGAATCAAACTGATACTCTGTGTGAACTGAATCACTCGAATTGATGAATATTCCGTGCGGACTGAAGATTGACAAACTATGCGGACTGAAGGTTGAGAAACTGTGCGGACTGCTATGTCCTGGATCAAAATCAAACGACCTTTTCCAATGACCTGGCTAAAACACACGACCTTGAACGAGTTTGAAATCAAACGGACTGAACCACCTCTCTTGTGAACTGATTTGATACGATCTTTCAATTAAACTTTTGATGTGAACTGAGCAATTGATTGTAATCACTTTACGACAAAAATGATTTGATTACCTTTAACAACACATGGGCCGATAACAACAATTTACCACACACTTTTCATTGGGCCGCAAAAACCACTAGACCGACAACAATAACTGCTAATATACTATGATTTGGCCGATGAACTATTCACATGCAAACATAAAAGCTTGACAAACAATGATCACACATGCAAGCTTAAAACATCAAAAGAAATTGGCCGACAATTTTAAGAGTGTATTAACTCTGATTTGACCTTTTATATGACTTCACTTAAAATCACATTCAGCCGTCAACTTTTTATCAAATTACCTCAAATCTGATTGGACCACTTTTTTATGTTTTGAGAAATGTATATTGAATTTTTAATGGCAGACACTTTAAAATCACAACATACTTCTATTGGGCCTAAAGATCACTAAACTGACAAGTTCAAGTGTAATCACATGGGCCGACAAAACCAATTGTTTCAAACAAATCCAATTGGGCCATCCATTTAAATGAGTTTGATAGGGCCGAAATCCTTGTATACACGTGATGTCTATCCCTTCAATATTCTTCACATGCAAACACTTATATCAAGACTTTCTAATTAAATGTGGCTGACAATTTTTATCCTTTATTTGATTGAACTGATTAATTGTATCTGTTGACTTAAATGCTATGCCGACAACTTCAATACTCAAAGAAATGTGATTGGGCCACTGAAGTTCTTGCAAGACATGGGATTGGGCCGTGTGAAGGACTGACAACAATCAACAATATACAATTGTAATTGGACCTTTATGTGCCTTATGAGCGAAACTAGGTGTGTATACAAGAGCGAAACCAGGAGTGTACACACGAGCGGAACCAGGAGTGTACACAAAAGCGGAACTATTTCTCTTGGAGGTCCTTTGGAGCGAAACTACTCACTTAGAGGTGACACATAAGCGAAACCTGTTGTCAATGAGCGAAACTTGTGTCTTGAATGTACATATGAGCAAAACTCCTATGTTCACAAGAGCGAAACTACACAATGTACATAAGAGCGAAACCTAATCGGAGGTTAATTTGGACCATTTTTAGTGTGAATTTTAAGCTCAAACTTTCAGGGATTTGTCCATGATCAATAACATACAGTCTGTGAAATTTTGAGCAAATTTCGACTGGTAAAACTCTCTGAAATGATGAAAGAAGGTGTAGAAGTAAGAATTTATGATGAAATCCAGCAAATCTCTGTAGAACTCCTCCTCCTGAAGCTCTGATACCATTTGTAGGATCGTATTTTGACCCGAACGAGTCTATCAGAGGAGTTTTGATCAGATACAGGTGTGGAAAACAAGTACCTGACGTAGAAACAACTAGATCTTCACTTAAATCACACTTTTGATTGATATAACAACGTTTACAACCAAATCTCACACCGGCGGCACCTCGGTATGGAAAACAAGAACGTTACAATTGATTTCGTTCATGTGGTATTTATAGTGTTGGTGGTTTCGCTTTTATGTACACGTACATATAAGCGGAACCTCTCATGTCCATATAAGCGGAACTACTCATGTCCATATAAGCGGAACCTCTCATGTCCATATAAGCGGAACCTCTCATGTCCATATAAGCGGAACTACTCATGTCCATATAAGCGGAACTAGTGGTTTCCCACATACGAACATAGTAGTTTCCCACATACGAACATAGTGGTTTCCCACATACGAACATAGTAGTTTCCCACATACGGACATATCGGGAAATCTTGTATAATGTGCCCTAATCTAACATTCTAAGAGAAAGACTCGATACAAGACGAAGTCGACAGATGTATGCACTAACAAGGGCAGAAAGCCTTGGCCTCCAAACAAAAACTGCCAGTAAGCTGCCTTACGGACTGTAAGGGTCCTGGGCTTACGGCCCGTAAGACCTTTAGGCGCCCACTGTTTTGAATTGCTTATGGTCCGTAAGCACTAATGGCTTACGGTACGTAACCGCTTGCCAGTTGCAATATTATTCCTGCCATACGGTCCGTAAGAGTCACCCAGAGGCCAAATTAATTGGCATGTTGACATAATTGGTCCCTCCACAAACATCCTTCCACATATTTACAAAAAAA
Organism: Helianthus annuus; assembly: GCF_002127325.2. Taxonomy (NCBI): domain Eukaryota; kingdom Viridiplantae; phylum Streptophyta; class Magnoliopsida; order Asterales; family Asteraceae; genus Helianthus; species Helianthus annuus. The sequence continues at coordinate 96,107,052 of NC_035439.2, read as the reverse complement.
AGTCCCTTTCGTCCAACAACGTGGCATAAAAGGAGAGTTAATTGGAAACGTGTCATCATATAATTCGACACAAATTTTCCAAGGTGTTACACAAAGTTACTAAATTGGCTTAATATGGGTATGGTCTCGCGCGCGACCTGAGGCTGACTCGTATAGTCGGCGCAAAATTTAGGAACATACCCCTTCAACAATTATAGTCAAAGTAGTGATAGAAAACTCATATGTGAAGATTGAAAAATGTGACAACTATAATTTGGTTCCGAATGCATGAAACTTTTGTCCATAAAGAACAGAGAAAATGAAGTAGGAAGTGTGAGAATTAATGGTTTGACACGTAAGATTGTTATTGTTTTGTCCAGAAATAACAGAGAAAATGAATTAGTAAGTGTGAGAATTAATAGTTTGACAGAGTTAATTACATGGTTAGTCTTTGTGGTTGATATGAAATGACAATATCAGGTACTAATAGTTTAAAGTCACATTTTAAGGTATCAAATTTCAATTTTGTAACAAAATAGGGTATGAAGACTAACATATGTTAGTTTTTCTGTTAGATTCAAGGGCATTTAAGTCATTTTATATTAAAAAGACTAATTACGTAATTATGTGGTTAATGAGAGAGTGTTTTATAATTTAAAAAATGGGACAACAATTATAAATTATAACTTTCATTAAAATACAAGTCCAACTCATCTCCAAGAAATAGATTACTCATCTCTCTCTTTCTCTAATCTCTTGATTCCTCCATCTTTCTCTCTAAATCTGATCCCCATTACTTAACACCAATTACCCACTTGTTCTTCATTTGAGTTTCGAATTTATCCCATCATAAACACAAAATATATCATCTTGAAACCTGTAATGAAACATATTATGAACGACGGCGGCGGTGGGTTTAGACTTCCGACAGCGGGGACTTAAGTGATTTATTCATACTAGTTGTTAGATTAAGGATTCAAAAGCATAACCGAAACACCAACTTGCAATATATATAAGCATTTAATAGTAATGTTAAACTTGTCAAATTGAGTGTTGCTCTGCAAGCTTACCCTAAAAACACTCATGCCAAACTAAATAATAACGCTAGTTCAAGTAATCCTAAGCCTTAACATTCCTTGCCAACCTACTAGCAGCAAGAACCAATAGCCAACGAGGCACTTCAATAGTTACAAACAAATTTATCCTTTAAAACAAAATTTAACTCTATGTGCAACTATAAAAAAGGATAAACTCGAAATTACAAAATTATATACTATTATTTTGCAACATGGTTGTGCATATGTATGTTGTAAGTTTAGCATAAATGTTGTTTTATGTTTAAATTAGTTGTGCTGTATATTTCCTTAAAAAATTTTTTTTGCTGTATACTTTTCTTTCTTGCCACGTGTACACCTGGGTTGTCCACCCCATTCTTTTAGCCAGGTTTGTTTTAACGCAGGAAGAGAGAGGGCTTAGGGAGAGAAATAGGTTACGGTGCACGTGAAGAGAGTGAGAGGCGGTGGCGGAGCACGGCGGTTGCCTTCTTCCCTAACTCGATAGGGTTCCGGCACGCCATTCATCGTCACCGTCATAGGCGAGTGTCAACATCCGACGCCTGAAACTGCCACCGCTAAAAAGGTCTCGGCAAAAGCTTCAACATCAATGTCACAGACTCACAGATTATCCAAAAAATGTAGGGTTAAATTAAAGATCAAACACCTTCGAATTGTCTTCCGGTAAACTTCCGGCCAAACTCAGGTAAGCTCTGATGCTATTGTATGTTGTCTTATTGGTTAGATCGGGTCTTGGTGTAATGAATGAGACTAATTTTGGCGTTTTAGTATTCCGGCAAGGTTCCGAGGTTGTAGAAGTTCCGACAGTCTCCAGACTCGAAGTAATCGCAGGAGATGGTTGTGCCTTGCTTCCCCTCGCCTAGCAGTGTGGTGCGTGCATAAGATCATATATACCCATTATCATGGTTATGACATCTATCCCCTTCTTTTATTTAAGTATTTAGATTATAAGAGTTTGAAGTGTGACGCGAAGGTAAAAACATATAATACGGACATTGTAATTGTTACTTAATGAAGTAGGTATATATGAAATTTAATGTGTTTTGAATGGGTATAAATTATTTATTTTGTTGGGTAGATATGATAAGTACGTTTTTTTTGGAAAAAGTAAACTGAACCAGCGGGGTTGGGTGTGTAAGGCTGGTTGGATGGGTCTGCCAAACCGGCCAAAACGATTCTCTTTTAACAGTTGTGATATTTTGATTATTGATTAGGGTTATTGGTAGCATTAGATTTTGGCATTGCCTAATTGTTCTATTTTGTTTATAACAAGTTGGCGTCACCCCGCGCGTTGCGGCGGGTTCTTGATTATGAATGCGTTTAGTATCATTGTATAAGATGCAAAGATTTTAACTTTATGCGACAATTGTGATTTGGTGTTATGCGAGAGGTCGTATCGGGTCGGAACGATTAAACCATTGCATCGCTTGAACGCCCAAAATATGTTGATTCTTGCTTGATGGATAAATAAGGGTGGGTATCGGTGATGTACAGTGGTGGGCGACAACGCTCATAGTCGATGTATGATGGCAACAACAAACAGAAAGCGAGGTAGATCGCATGGCCGGAACCGGTGAGTGTGCAATTGATCTTTACATGGCCAACGATTACAAAGCCTCAAATTCGGTTCATCAAGATCTGATAAAATATTATAGTATTCCAAAATTAAGTATCCACCAAAAAAGTTTATTACAGAATTGGTTCGTGAAGATTAGATTAATATCATAGTATACCAATTCGTGAAGATCTGATTAAATAATATAGTATCGCAATTCGCGAAGATCTGATATAATATTATTGTATTCCTGCAGATATATTATAGCATATACAGATACAGAATTTGGAATAAAGTGAGAGATTTATAAATATTTGGTGTTCGTTTTCCGATATGAAAATTTAATATGGAAAAAAGAGGCGTTGTAACTTGGATGGATTCATGACCCGGTCTGCATATAGACATTTCTAATCGAAGCGTTAGTTTGCTAAATAATATAAATCATGCATTTGTATGTGTCATATTTAAAGGGTGTGATTCAAACAATTGTGTCTTAAGTTACTTTTCAATGCAAGGGTATTAAAGGGTGTGATATGAAGAGACAACTATTAAGTTAGCCTAAGGTACCCCAAGTTACTTTTTATGAATCCATCTTTAGGTGTACTGGCAAAATAGTCAACACTGAAGATGTTCCCAAATTCACCAGTTGAAGGCCATCTCTTGGATATAATTGGTTAGTTCTTATCTATTGGACTAGGAATGAATGCATATTGTTCACTAAATGCCTCACTATTTGAATGCAATATTACTCACCCATAAAAAAATAATTGAGATATATGATCGTTTATTTACTTATTTGCAGGAAGTAGAAAGGAAAAGGTCGCACAGTTGCAGTTGGAGAATACCAAGAGCATGGGGAACAAATGACATGTGACAACTCGAAATTTAGAACCTTTCTTGTATCTTGATGTAACTTGCTTGAAACATTTCGTGACTAGTAACTTGTTAATGTAATGACATAAGTGAACATTTTATGTGACTATGTGCTTGCTTGTATGTATGGTATATATGTATGTATATTATGTGAGCCGAGAACCAACTCGTGACGACAAGGACCCGACTCGAGACCATGAGGTCTCGAGTGAATAGTGGCCGGTTGGGCCAAATGGGCCGTAAACCCCTTAGCCGACTTATAAGCCCTTTAGGGTGCACCTTGTGGAACTAGTATATATATCATACTCCTTGTCAACCTTACCACTCTTTGGACAACCACACTCACCCTCCTCTACACACTCTCCTACTAAAACCCTAAGAACACAAGCACACTCCCACATTCTCGGATCCAATCGGTTGGCACTAGGATCTTCGGTTCAAGCTTGGAAATCGACATTGGAGTTCACCTTTCCTACCCCTCAACCGGTTAGTATTTCTTAAGGCTTAGTGTTAATGTGTTCATGTTGTGTTTGTGCTTGGATTGATGAATGTTAAAGTGTTTGACAATATGTTGTTGTTGAGTTATGCATGAATGATATGTGTTGAAAATCGGTTCATGAATGTTTCTTGTTATTTGTTGACAAAAGATGATATCACATGTATGATAATAAGAAATCGGTTAACATGTCTCTAAATGAAGTTTGAACCACTAAGTAATCAATGTTCATAAAAACCGGCTTGCACTTGTCATGAAATCGGATTAGCAAAACCGAGTTGTGGTGTTATGTTATATGTGTGATTTTGATTATGTTTATGGTTGATGCAAAAATATGCATAAAGGGTTATTGTATGTTTGAATGTTTGAAGAACATGAAGAACTTGTTGAATATGGGTTGAATGTTTGAAATTCTGCTTGTTTGATCTGAAAACATGAATTGTTAGACAACAAAACATGTTTTAGTGGATAGTACAATATTTGTGTTGCATGACATTCAAATTCTATTGGATAGTACAACTGTGCAGAATCAGCAGCTGTTGGGGAGTCGGAACCCCTGGTTGCGACTCGAAACCTCCACGTTGCGACACCAATTGCGAGTCGAGAACACCTGGTTGCGACTCGCAACCATAGCATGACAAGCCGAGACCACAGGTTGCGAGTCCCGTTGCGACTCGAGACCTTAGCATGACGAGCCGAAACCGTGGTTGCGACATAGGTTGCGACTCGCAACCACCTATGATCAACACAAACAGCATGACTCGAAACCATGTTGCGAGTCCGGTTGCGACTCGAGACCACACTTAGTGGGCTTGCTTAGTTACGGGCCTTAGTTAATGGGCCGGCCTAGTAGACTTCTGTGTTAACTGTTTAATGCGTTGTTTTGGGCCTGTCATTACGAGCCCAACGGTTAGGGCCTCACACTTAGACTTTGGGTTGTGTTTGACTGTTAACTGCGAACTGTTAATGTTAAACGTGTTGCCATGATTATTACCTGTGTACAATACGTGTTGAACATACGTGCACTGCTGGCTTGAATCTGATACGAAAAATATCTGTGATAGGACCTAATTGATTACCTGCAATTGATTGACCTTTCTGTGTTACTACCGAGCAAACCAAGGTGAGTTCACACCCTCTACAAAGCATGGGATTCCCTGGGTTGGGAACGGGTTAAGGAACGTGGGTTCCTCGTCCTCCTTGGGTAGGACGGCTATGGTTCAGGAATGTGATTCCTCGTCCGGATGGACGGATAACTCGTACTAGACTAAAACTCTATCACGAAGTCCCTCCTTTTTGTATCGACTTAATCGCCGGGCCAATGGCGAGCGGGTCATTAGTTAGATAGCGCTATTTAGGTCTGACAAACCTCACACCGTGCCGCAGAGGACGGGCGTGAACTAATGGATCTGGGGCACGTCAATGATGATAGACATTGATGTTTTCAGGGAACATAAACATGACTACAGTCAGCAGTCGATATGGTAACGAGTCTAGTGTACGCATGGGGTAGCCCCCACGGCCGAAATGCCTGATAACTAACATGGGGTAGCCCCCACGGCTGGAATGCCGGAGTAACTAGGAATGAACAAGTCACGTTTTTAAACTATGGGGTAACCCCCACGGCAGGATGCCAGTTAAAGGAAACTGTTTTCGAAACAACTAAAACGAACACCCAACTGTGAACTCACTCAACTAGTTGTTGACTCGATACTACATGCTTTGCAGGACCATAGGTACTCAGATGGAGCTTGCATGGAGGAGAGTCGTTGTGGGACACGGATTGCTGCGTACTATGTTGAACTTGAAACCATTTGAACTTATGTTTTAACTTTATGACTTATGCTTCCGCTTGCAACTTAAACTTTGTTTGTTTGAAACACCAATCGTACTGGTTAAACTTCTATAACTGTTATATGCTTGTTCAGTATGATTGGTGGCTGGATCCTGGTCAGTCACGCCTCCAAGCGGTAGTACTCCGCAGGTGGGATTTTGGGGGTGTGACAGATTGGTATCAGAGCCATTGGTTATAGTGAACTAGGTTTTAATAAAGGGGAAACGTTTTTGTTAAAACCAGACTATAACCGGTATAGTGCTCGACGGTCCACAACGACGCTCCACTCCACATGCAAGGCTCGACATTCTAGGTGATATGATATGTGTATATTGCCTACTTGTTAGATACATAGTACATTGCTCATGGTATGCTTGATTAGTATAACTACTGTTGTTTGAACACGTGCGTGCTTACTCTGTCCTACTATCGTACTTTCGCGAACCTCTCTCACACGTATTACTCTTATTATGAAGAATCATGTCTGGACGCGTTAACATGACACAAGCCCAGTTGACGGCTTTGATCAACGAACGAGTTGCCGCAGCGCTTGCAGCTGCAAACGCAGGAGGTATATCCTGCAGTCCGAATTTGTTCTAGGATCATTTGGATCCTACCCTCGTGAACCAACCTTTGTGTTAAACTCTGTCTTTCTTTCACCTACCTTAGGTCAATATGCTCAGGCACCGGTGTGCACTTTTAAGACCTTTATGGACTGTCGACCCACTACTTTTAGCGGAACTGAAGGAGCAGTAGGTCTCCTACACTGGTTTGAGAAACTAGAATCTGTGTTCGAAATGTGTGAATGCCCTGAAGCGCGCAGGGTGAAGTATGCTACTGGTACTCTCGAGGGTTTGGCCCTCACGTGGTGGAATGCTCAAGTGCAAATGCTGGGGTTGGTTGCTGCCAACGCCACCCCATGGGAAACTTTCAAGGAAATGGTCAAGGAGGAATACTGCAGCCGTGATGATATCCATAAGTTGGAAGATGAGTTCTACAACCTCAAGATGACGGGGTCAGAGATTGAGGCGTATACTAAGAGATCGCATGAGCTTGCCTTGTTGTGTCCTACTATGGTGGACCCTCCGTATAAGCGAATTGAACTCTATCTCAAGGGCCTGGTGCCAGAGATCCAAAGCCATGTGACTTCAGCAAACTTGGCCACTATCCAGTAGGTTGTTCAGTTGGCTCACCGTCTTACTGACCAAGCGGTGGAGCAGAACAAGTTACCAAAGCGCATAGGTGCTGCAACTACTTCTGGTACTTCCAGTGGGGACAAACGGAAATGGGATGGAACTTCAAGCAGGGGTTCAACTTCTGTGCAATCTCAGTCTCAGCAGAGAAAGACTGACGACCACAAGAGCCCCAGTCAGCAATCGTCTGGTGGTCAAAGTCATGGTGGGTACAAGGGGAATCACCCCAAATGCAATCGTTGCAACCTACACCACAGTGGGCCATGCACCAGGGGCAACTGTCATCGGTGCAACAAGCCTGGTCATGTTGCAAAGGATTGCAGGAGCGCATATCCCGCCAATCAGAATCGTCAGCAACCTCAACAGAACCAGCGACAACAACAGGGTAACAACAAAGGATGCTTTTAGTGTGGAGCTGAAGGTCACTTCAAGAAAGATTGTCTCCAACTGAACCAGAACAACAACAACAACAATCAGGGGAATGGTAACAATGGGAACCACAACAACAACAATGGTGCTAGGGGACGAGTGTTCGTGATTGGTCAAGGTGAAGCAAGGAATGATCCCAACGTGGTGACGGGTAAGTTCCTTCTCGACGACTTTTATGTTACAGTCTTATTTGATTCGGGTGCCGATACAAGCTATGTGTCACTAGAAGTTAGTAAAATGCTTAAGCGTATTCCAACACCCCTGAGCGGCAAGCACACTGTAGAGCTAGCTAATGGTAAGAGTTTGGAGGCCTCGCACGTAGTTAAAGGTTGCCAACTTATTCTCGCTAACCAGACCTTCTCTATTGACCTTATCCCTATCGTCTTGGGTAGTTTCGACGTTGTCATTGGGATGGATTGGTTATCCCAACACCGAGCAGAGATTCTTTGCAACGAGAAGATCGTTCGTATTCCTGGTTTAGGTAGTGAACCTCTCATGATTCGTGGCGACAAGAGAAGTGCTGTTGAGAACATCATCTCTCTCCTTAAGGCCCAGAAATGCTTACGAAAGGGCCACACTGCGATTTTGGCTCTAGTTACTGATACCACAGAGAAAGAGAAGAAGCTAGACGATTTTCCAGTTGTACGAGACTATCCTGAGGTATTCCCTGAGGAACTACCTGGTCTTCCGCCCCATCGCCAAGTCGAGTTTCAGATTGAACTAGCTCCTGGAGCTGCGCCGGTAGCCCGTGCACCTCATCGTTTAGCCCCATCAGAGTTGGAAGAACTCTCTACGCAACTACAAGAACTCTTGGATAAGGGTTTCATTCGTCCTAGCTCATCGCCCTGGGGAGCTCCAGTACTATTTGTGAAGAAGAAGGATGGTACCTTCAGAATGTGTATCGACTATCGTGAACTCAACAAGGTGACTGTGAAGAACCGTTATCCTCTACCGCGTATTGACGACTTGTTCGACCAGTTGCAGGGGTCGAGCTACTATTCAAAGATCGATCTGAGATCGGGATATCACCAGCTGAGAGTTCGAGAAGAAGATGTCTCTAAGACAGCCTTTAGAACTCGATATGGGCACTATGAGTTTTTGGTCATGCCGTTTGGGCTGACAAACGCACCCGCAGTCTTCATGGATTTGATGAACCGAGTGTGCAAGCCTTACCTGGACAAGTTCGTTATAGTCTTCATCGACGACATCCTGATCTATTCTAAGAGTCAAGAGGAGCACGAACAGCATCTACGGCTTATTTTGGAACTCCTACGAACAGAACAGCTTTACGCAAAGTTTTCGAAATGCGACTTCTGGCTTCGCGAAGTCCATTTCCTAGGGCATGTGGTAAACAAGGATGGGATTCACGTTGATCCATCCAAAGTGGACTCTATTAAGAACTGGCCAGCGCCTCGCACACCAAAGGAAATTCGCCAATTCTTGGGATTGGCAGGTTACTACAGGAGATTCATTAAGGATTTTTCAAAGATCGCGCAGCCTCTCACCTTGCTAACGCAGAAAGGCGTCACCTATCATTGGGGAAATGCACAAGAGTTAGCTTTTCAGCATCTAAAGGATAGACTTTGTAGTGCACCTATCCTTTCACTACCAGAGGGCACAGAAGATTTTGTGGTTTACTGTGATGCATCAATTCAAGGTCTTGGTTGTGTATTGATGCAACGAGATAGAGTCATAGCCTACGCCTCACGACAACTCAAAGTTCACGAGAAGAACTACACTACACATGATTTAGAGCTGGGAGCTGTTGTTTTCGCACTTAAGTTATGGCGGCATTACCTATACGGAACCAAGTGCGCCATCTACACCGACCATAGGAGCCTAGAGCACATATTCAAGCAGAAGGAACTGAATATGCGGCAACGACGATGGGTCGAGCTGCTGAATGACTATGAGTGCTCCATCAGGTATCATCCGGGCAAGGCCAATGTTGTGGCTGACGCCCTCAGTCGAAAGGACACTGCGCCTAAGCGCGTAAGAGCTCTACAACTCACGATCCATTCTAGTCTACCTTCGCAAATACGAGCGGCTCAGATAGAAGCACTGAAACCAGAAAACGTTAGAGCTGAAGCCCTACGCGGGTCAAGACAACGCTTAGAACAGAAGGAAGACGGTGCTTACTACGTAACAGGACGCATTTGGGTCCCACTCTATGGTGACTTACGAGAACTTGTGATGGATGAGGCACACAAATCTCGCTACTCGGTACACCCTGGTTCGGACAAGATGTACCACGACATTAAAACTACGTATTGGTGGCCTAGCATGAAGGCCCACATAGCAACTTACGTCAGCAAGTGTTTGACTTGTGCGCGAGTCAAGACGGAATATCAGAAACCCTCAGGCCTACTCCAACAACCAGAGATACCACAATGGAAATGGGAGCAAATTTCCATGGATTTCGTTACTGGCCTACCTAGATCACAGCGCGGAAACGATACTATCTGGGTGATTGTGGATCGACTTACAAAGTCCGCACACTTCTTGGCAATTAAGGAAACAGATAAATTCTCCACTTTAGCGGAAATATACCTCAAGGAAGTTGTTTCGAGGCACGGGGTGCCCACCTCTATCATCTCTGATCGAGATGCACGTTTCACTTCGGAACTGTGGCAAGCAATGCACAAGTCTTTTGGCTCACGTCTAGATATGAGCACAGCGTATCACCCACAGACGGACGGGCAGTCCGAACGCACTATCCAGACCTTAGAAGACATGCTTCGCGCTTGTGTAATCGACTTTGGCAACAGCTGGGAAAGGCATCTGCCACTCGTGGAATTCTCGTATAATAACAGCTACCACACCAGCATTAAAGCTGCTCCGTTCGAGGCATTGTACGGACGTAAATGCCGGTCACCTCTCTGTTGGGCAGAGGTGGGGGATAGTCAAATCACTGGTCCAGAACATGTGGTGGACACTACTGAGCGGATTGCTCAAATACGACAACGCATGGCGGCCGCTCGAGACCGTCAGAAGGCCTACGCCGATAAGGGCAGGAAACCACTTGAGCTCCAGGTTGGGGAGCGGGTATTACTCAAAGTTTCACCCTGGAAGGGTGTGGTTCGTTTTGGTAAACGAGGCAAACTCAACCCACGATACGTTGGACCTTTCGAAATCATTGAGAAAATAGGCAAGGTGGCCTACCGACTGAACCTACCAGCAGAACTCGGTGCAGTTCACAACGTTTTCCATGTGTCGAATCTGAAGAAGTGTCTGTCAGATGAGACCCACGTAGTTCCTCTGAAGGAACTCACGATCGACGAACAGTTGAAATTCGTCGAGGAACCAGTCAAAATCACAGACCGGGATGTTAAGGTCCTCAAGAGCACTAGAATACCTCTCGTTCGAGTTCGTTGGAACTCACGTCGCGGCCCAGAGTTCACCTGGGAGCGCGAAGATCGGATGAAACAAAAGTATCCCCAACTGTTTGAGAACAGTACAACCGCTACTGAGGCTGAAGCTACGGAATTTCGGGACGAAATTCCAGATCAACGGGGGGTGGATGTGACACCCCAGGATAACCGGGAAAACCTTACAACTTGACTAGCTTCCTCAGTGAGTGCCATCAAATTTCGGGACGAAATTTCTTTCAACCTGGGGATGATGTGACAACTCGAAATTTAGAACCTTTCTTGTATCTTGATGTAACTTGCTTGAAACATTTCGTGACTAGTAACTTGTTAATGTAATGACATAAGTGAACATTTTATGTGACTATGTGCTTGCTTGTATGTATGGTATATATGTATGTATATTATGTGAGCCGAGAACCCAACTCATGACGACAAGGACCCGACTCGAGACCATGAGGTCTCGAGTGAATAGTGGCCGGTTGGGCCAAATGGGCCGTAAACCCCTTAGCCGACTTATAAGCCCTTTAGGGTGCACCTTGTGGAACTAGTATATATATCATACTCCTTGTGAACCTTACCACTCTTTGGACAACCACACTCACCCTCCTCTACACACTCTCCTACTAAAACCCTAAGAGCACAAGCACACTCCCCCATTCTCGGATCCAATCGGTTGGCACTAGGATCTTCGGTTCAAGCTTGGAAATCGACATTGGAGTTCACCTTTCCTACCCCTCAACCGGTTAGTATTTCTTAAGGCTTAGTGTTAATGTGTTCATGTTGTGTTTGTGCTTGGATTGATGAATGTTAAAGTGTTTGACAATATGTTGTTGTTGAGTTATGCATGAATGATATGTGTTGAAAATCGGTTCATGAATGTTTCTTGTTATTTGTTGACAAAAGATGATATCACATGTATGATAATAAGAAATCGGTTAACATGTCTCTAAATGAAGTTTGAACCACTAAGTAATCAATGTTCATAAAAACCGGCTTGCACTTGTCATGAAATCGGATTAGCAAAACCGAGTTGTGGTGTTATGTTATATGTGTGATTTTGATTATGTTTATGGTTGATGCAAAAATATGCATAAAGGGTTATTGTATGTTTGAATGTTTGAAGAACATGAAGAACTTGTTGAATATGGGTTGAATGTTTGAAATTCTGCTTGTTTGATCTGAAAACATGAATTGTTAGACAACAAAACATGTTTTAGTGGATAGTACAATATTTGTGTTGCATGACATTCAAATTCTATTGGATAGTACAACTGTGCAGAATCAGCAGCTGTTGGGGAGTCGGAACCCCTGGTTGCGACTCGAAACCTCCATGTTGCGACACCAATTGCGAGTCGAGAACACCTGGTTGCGACTCGCAACCATAGCATGACAAGCCGAGACCACAGGTTGCGAGTCCCGTTGCGACTCGAGACCTTAGCATGACGAGCCGAAACCGTGGTTGCGACATAGGTTGCGACTCGCAACCACCTATGATCAACACAAACAGCATGACTCGAAACCATGTTGCGAGTCCGGTTGCGACTCGAGACCACACTTAGTGGGCTTGCTTAGTTACGGGCCTTAGTTAATGGGCCGGCCTAGTAGACTTCTGTGTTAACTGTTTAATGCGTTGTTTTGGGCCTGTCATTACGAGCCCAACGGTTAGGGCCTCACACTTAGACTTTGGGTTGTGTTTGACTGTTAACTGCGAACTGTTAATGTTAAACGTGTTGCCATGATTATTACCTGTGTACAATACGTGTTGAACATACGTGCACTGCTGGCTTGAATCTGATACGAAAAATATCTGTGATAGGACCTAATTGATTACCTGCAATTGATTGACCTTTCTGTGTTACTACCGAGCAAACCAAGGTGAGTTCACACCCTCTACAAAGCATGGGATTCCCTGGGTTGGGAACGGGGTTAAGGAACGTGGGTTCCTCGTCCTCCTTGGGTAGGACGGCTATGGTTCAGGAATGTGATTCCTCGTCCGGATGGACGGATAACTCGTACTAGACTAAAACTCTATCACGAAGTCCCTCCTTTTTGTATCGACTTAATCGCCGGGCCAATGGCGAGCGGGTCATTAGTTAGATAGCGCTATTTAGGTCTGACAAACCTCACACCGTGCCGCAGAGGACGGGCGTGAACTAATGGATCTGGGGCACGTCAATGATGATAGACATTGATGTTTTCAGGGCACATAAACATGACTACAGTCAGCAGTCGATATGGTAACGAGTCTAGTGTACGCATGGGGTAGCCCCCACGGCCGAAATGCCTGATAACTAACATGGGGTAGCCCCCACGGCTGGAATGCCGGAGTAACTGGGAATGAACAAGTCACGTTTTTAAACTATGGGGTAACCCCCACGGCAGGATGCCAGTTAAAGGAAACTGTTTTCGAAACAACTAAAACGAACACCCAACTGTGAACTCACTCAACTAGTTGTTGACTCGATACTACATGCTTTGCAGGACCATAGGTACTCAGATGGAGCTTGCATGGAGGAGAGTCGTTGTGGGACACGGATTGCTGCGTACTATGTTGAACTTGAAACCATTTGAACTTATGTTTTAACTTTATGACTTATGCTTCCGCTTGCAACTTAAACTTTGTTTGTTTGAAACACCAATCGTACTGGTTAAACTTTTATAACTGTTATATGCTTGTTCAGTATGATTGGTGGCTGGATCCTGGTCAGTCACGCCTCCAAGCGGTAGTACTCCGCAGGTGGGATTTTGGGGGTGTGACATGACAAATGGGGTCAGTAGGATCAATGTATTAGGGTATAGTTTAGGAGAAAATGATTTTAGGTTGAATTTGAGGTTTTCATCTGGATTAGCCATACATGGATTCTTCTATATAACCAACAACTTTCAGATATGTGATATGTGATGAGATAAATAGCATTTATTTGTAAGCATCGAGCCGCAACGCGGCGGGGCTTACATCTAGTTTGTTTCTAAAAACTATTTTCTCTAGACCTTTCAGAACTAATCTTTTCGATTTAGCTACTGGACCTGCACTTTCTCATTCGCCAACCACACCAACCATTTCTCCGACGGTTACTTCCACCGCTACGCCTTCGTCTCCCGTTGTTCTTCCTCTGACAACCACCTATTATATTCAATGACGGATCTGTCTTTATCCATCGTACGTCAACGGCGGTGGTGGCGTTCGGAGCTATGATGGCAGGTGGTGGGTTTGAGATGGTGGAATTGTTTGGATGGTGGTGGATATTGAATGTGGTGGTGGTTGAATGATGGTAGTTGTTGGGTTAATTGTGGTGGTTGGATGGTTTAATGGTCGTTTAACACATGTTAAAAGAAAAACGAATGGAAGTTTGTAACAAAATGACCTGTGGCATGCTGGTTGATTCGTTTCTTTCCAACTGAATGGTCACGGTTTCGAACCCGGTTATCTGCAATGTTTTTTTCTCTCTTAAAAACCTGAATTAAAAAAATGAAAAATAAAAAATCTATGTAAAATGACCAATTTATCCTTGAGCTAACTGAGTTTCTTAACTGGTGTTAATTGTTTGGACTGAAATGACACATTTCGAGAATGTCAGGAATGAAAATGGCACAATTGTTTTTGGACTGAAGCAACATTTTCCAACAAACCACATGGACGAAAATGACAGTTAACTAAGAAACAAATGGAAGGAAAACCTATTTCTTTTTCCTTCATTTTAAATCCTTCCAAATTAGAAAGATTCAGAAGGATAAGATTTTTAATACACAAAATCCTTACTTTTTTTTTCATTTCCTTCCAATTTAGAAACACGGTAGTTAATTAAAAATTTCCTTTCTACTCCTTTTTTCTCTCCTTAATTCATTTTCTCTTCTTTTCTTTCGTTTATTAAACGCGGTCGTTTATTAAACGCGGGAACATAATGACGCCAACCGCAGCTCCAATAACAGTTATTTATGTGCATTTGGCTCCTATGATACGTGACGAGTTGCAATTTTTTCGTATAGGTTTTCAAAATTATTTAAAACATAGCGAAAGTTAATATTTACAACATTTTAAAACTATTTTGAAAATTACCATCGACGATCCATAGTAAAATGATATAAACTTTTGGTGTTTGGAAAACAAAACGTGTGAAGTGTTCTTACTTCTTAACAATTTAATAACCAAAGTAACTTCTCTCTATCGGTATCTACCGTGAACAAATTTTAGTTTGATACGTATTATCCAGTCAACTCAATAAATTTAAACAATTAAAAAATATTTCCTGAATATTCTAGTCTTTTAAAATATTTATGTTTGGAAGAGTACTCTTCCTTTTGTAAAATTATACAAACCGATTGAATGTATATCATTTTCTTAAAACTTACGATAGGGTGGCATCAAATAAAAGAAAGTTCTCGATCAGTTTTTCTTTAGATATTAGGACATTTACAAAATCTCAACACACATCTCGTTCTCTCCATCAATCAAAACCAAAATAATTCAAGACCATATTCAAAATCCATCTATAGGAGGCCTATTAAAATCCCTGATCAATGGGTTAATAAAACAAAACAAAAAAATACCAACATATATTTACTTATCTACAAAAAATCCCTCAAACAAACATTGATATTCACTCATTTGATAAAATTTACTCAGACCAACGTCACTATGTGTATAGGGATACTTTCACACTGAAACTATCCACACTTAGACTATGGGGTGTGGAGGGGCTTGGGTTAGAGACATTGCTCGGCACATTACGAGTGTGAGATCCACAAGCTTATGGTGAAAAATGAAGGGTGTGGTGTGGTGTGGCGTGTCTTAGCTTGGCATGACCAACCATGTGATTTTTTTTAATTAAAGTAGCCAACCTGTTAAAATTACACGGATCAAAACAGAATTTTTTATTAACTACAGGATAGATCAACAACAAAGATTCAAACACGAACAATCACTTTTCTCACAAGCAGATCACCAATATGATGATCTGCATACACTCAAATACTAGATCTAACTAAATGACACTCTATCTCAACAAGAGACCATCACAAAAGATCGATCAGAAGTGTAACCCTAAGAGAGAGAAAGTATGTGATGTAAGAAAGCTCTAGAAGATTTAAAGATTCAAACAAAGATTTAAACACGAACAATCACTTTTCTCATAAGCAGATCACCAATATGATGATCTACATACACTCAAATACTAGATCTAACTAAATGACACTCTATCTCAAAAAGAGATCATCACAAAAGATCAATCAGAAGTGTAACCCTAAGAGAGAGAAAGTATGTGATGTAAGAAAGCTCTGGAAGACTGAATGAACTCATCATTGTGATGAGTTCAATATGTATCGCAGTCGATGAAGTCTGGAAACGTATCAAGTCAAGCCCACGTGCAACTTAAACTCTTCAGCAATGCTAAGTCCAATAGTCTTCATATCAGCAGCCCAATAGTCTTCATATCAGCAGCCCAATAGCTTTAAGCCCTTCATATGTCCAGGCCAGTACACCTCACACATTAAACATTCAGGTTATTGACTTGTAATGAAGGTAATATTTATAATATACTCATATTAACCTTTTAACACCCCCCCCCCCCCAAGTTAATTACCTAACGTATCAAATACGCCAAGCTTTTTGCATAACTCAACATGTTGCCCAGTTAAAACACCCTCAGTCGTGGCTGACGACCTTGAAACAGTTGCATGTTTCTTACTTCTCCATGATATCAATGTGCTTCCCAGAAATCATGATATCAAGATGTTTTATTAACCAAAAAGTTGAATAAACATATCCAGATCATCTTATTCAAAACAACTTTATTCAACTAAAAAATTGTCGAGTATACCTTCAAAACACATATAGATCATCTTGTTTGAATACACAATCTCATTAATTCTAACAGAAAACAGATCCTTCAACATGTAGAACCAAAAACAATCCTAGATTTAGCATACGAGATAGACGAATTTAAACAAATAAGTAAACTAGATTGAACAATAAGATACTTTTCACTAAAAACCTCGAAGAAAATTCTGGAATATTCAAAAGTTTATTCAACATAAACTCAACTTAACCAACAAGAATTTATCAACAATCACTCATAAACCAATAACAAGATGATTTGAAACAAACAAACACCTCACTAAATTTACCGAACAATCAGTTCTCTAAACAAAGAACTACGATCAAGTCCTAAATTTAGCACATGAGAGAATCTGAGTGATAAATGTGAATTCTCGCAAACTAAACATTAACAAATATCAGGATTCTATAATATCATAATAATATATCTAAGGAAAACCGAGAGTTATGAAACTCTATACAACTCAGAACAATGTCAACTTTTGAATAAACGGGCAAAACTGATTAAACCTAGAATCATATAATTCTACATCAGATAACAAACTTACAGCTAAAAACTCACGGTTGAATAAAAAACAGAAAACCTTTTCAACAGAAAAGAATGTAGGACCGGTTTTGATACCGTTCGATTGCGTAACGAACGTTTCACGTGCGGAATCCGTGAACGAACGTGACCGAACACACGATAACGTACTTTTAATGTGATTCCATTGCTGAATTTGACAAGATCGATACAAGAATCACGTATCTACAACTTTCTCTCTCTACTTTCTCTCTTTAGAAAGTCTTCTCCAAGTCTTCTCCAACTATCTCTCTAAAACTCTTCCAAAAGTCTCTAACAATCTCTAACTAAAATCATGACATACCTCCTATTTATATGGTCAAGGCAACTAAATGAAAGTTCACACTAATTACAAGTTTGCCACCTTGCCATTTCTAACTAAATATGACATAATACGCTTGATTTCTTCCGGCTTTTCACTACGACTCGGATTGATGAAGGCGATAGACAAAATATGCATCAACAATCTCCCCCTTGGATATTGCCGTAGTCAATCTTGTAGTGAAACTCGTAACAGCTTGACTTTCTCTCTCTCTAAGACTCGAACAAAGATGTAGTCGACAGACAACTGCACCAACAAAGAACATCTCACCAACCAGAAAAATAAAAAAACAATAAAACATATTCAAGAACAATCTTGAAAACACAACTGGTTAAAAACACATGAACCACATGGTTCGACTAACCATACAGCAAAAGACAATAAGACATATGAACAATGTGTGGAAAACACTTCGACAGTCCAAGAACAACATTTAAAAAACAGGACATGCAGGTCAAACAAACCATCATGATACGGGTAATTCACGAACCACATAGTTCCACAACCAGCAAAACAAGTCTGATAAACGAGATCCACATGACACTACAACGGACAACAATTCATGTAGTCCTATGCCATTCATACGAGGATCAACAAACAAAACATATTTACAAACACACCTTATTTATCTCTATACATAGCCAAACAACATCTAAGACATTAACATTTGGTTGTTCTTTAAGAAAAACAAGAAGAGTTGACATGACAAATGACTAAAACAACCCTTTAAAAACTTTTTCAAACTCATTTCTTAAAAAACAATATTCAACACAGATGCACACTAAATATTTATATACAAAATCTGATAAAAAAGTCTGATACAAATCGGTACTACGATCTTAAAAGCTTAGATTCGATCAATACAAGAAACTAACAACAGCTCTACCAGTGCAACTACAGAACAAGTCTGTATAAAACTAGATCGACAACACGAAGAACCGATAGAAACCAACACTACGATCTAACGGGACTAGACTCAATTACACGAAGAATCTACAAACGACCCTAGGCCAGTGTAGAAGAAGAAAAAAACAAGCACCACCTAGACCAGTGAACTAATATCGCTACGATCGGCGATGAAGTATCAAAGAGACGAATAAGAAACAAATAAGATCACCAACACAATGATCCTACACAAGCCTCACTATAGTCGGACTCAAAACATGAAGAATCCAAGACCAGTGAGACAAAGACAAACACTATCGAAGAACACATCTTCAAGATAGTATAACCTTTACAAGATAAGACTCAATCAGTGAGATCTACATTCAATCTCACACATACAGATCCTCAACACAACGATCTTCTTTAACTCTCAACAAGACTTAACGGACACATTATGAATCTAAAATTACAAGAACAAGTAACACCCTAAATCTCAGTTTCAATATGAAATCGTAGAGAGAAACAATGCGACGAGGAAGAAAGAAGAAGAAAAAAATCTCACTTAAAACCAATCAAGAATCATAAACAAGAATCACATTCTTAGAATCAAAGAACATATTGCTCATGGCCCAACATGTATGAACATATCATTTAGAAACATAATAACCATGTGCCAATACCAAAATTCAAGATTGTTACTACTAGCAACTAGGATCAAGAACAAAGTTCAATACACATAGAACATAGTATATAGAATAATAAAGATGTAATCAATTCAATGTGAAGCAACACAAAACATAAGTAATCATCAATAGTCAAATTTGTAAACTCAAACGATTTCAATAATCGAAATCTTCTATACTTTTTACAAAAAAACTCTACAAATCTAAACGATCAAAACAACAATATGAGAATTTGATAACAAAATCTATACGACCTAACAGATTTCGACATGAGAAAACCCTAGGCCTCAGATTTACTCCAGAGTCTTCTAAAGAAAACACATAGTAAAGATTAAAAAAAACAATCTGATCTGATTGACTTTGTTTATACAAATCAAATACCTTAAAACCATGTGTAACAATTAAAATAGACAAATAATAAGACTTACACAATCAATCACAAGAACAATAAATAGCAAGCAACTAGGGCGAAACCTTGACAGGGACCAGATCAGAGGTTCATCACTCAAAGGTGCCTCTGCAAGCCTTATCGAGGACGCCTTTTAGACCTAGACACGATCTAAACAACCAGAGATAAATAACAACAACAAGAAGCACATAGTATAATTAACACAACAAACAAGAAGCAATCAGAATAGGAATCAAACAAAAATAAACAAGATGCAACAGGATACACCCTTCCTTTGTCCCAAATTCACAACACCGGTCCAATTACCCCGGCAACAGAATGCCTAAATGGAAGAATTAAAAACATAAAATAAATCAAGGAATGATCTCACCAGAAAAGCAAACCCAAGCTAGGTTTTCTCCAACTACCCCCAGAACAACAGCTTTCAAGATCCACAGACCTTTCACGAGATCAAAAGGCGACAAACTTTTCGTCTACCAAGACTTGTAGAACAACCTTATCTACATCTACTTCTTGAGGAATCACCTTCCCTTTGCCATTTTCGGTAGACATTTTCTCCCACAAACACAAATGACTGTTTCTCTCGTCTTTTTCCGCTCATCATCTGCAGCTGACTTGGAAGACCCACTTGTGGTGTAGTCAACAATCTCTTGGTCAGGTTCCTACAACAATAAACGGACAGCAACGGCTCCTCTACTAGATGCCATTACTCCAAGGCTAAAGCGGCTGCATTGAAGCAATGCTACAACGTCTTGGATTGTTTGAATGACCTGTACTTGAGAAGGGAAATAATCTGGTGAGACACAAATCAACTTGTAAAATAATTCTCTTTAGGTTACCCTTTTTTCTTTAACTAAAATCTCGTAGCACATCCCCATCATCTTCCACACTCTCATGAAGGATTTAGTAGTGTTCTCTCTCATCAAAGATCTTGTGGAGAATGAACGTGACAGAAAAATCCATGAATCTTCAGCTAACAGTCCATGATTCACTCTGCTGTAACTTTTCTTACAGCTGATCATAGGTAAGATCGAGATCTCCAGAGTTGAAGAATTCAAAACCTTGAGAAAAATTAAGGCCCGCTACTTTGATTCTAGATCGAACCTCGAGAGGCGGAATAATATTGGCGTCAAGACCTACAGGGATTATTTTAGCAGTTTCGGTGTATCACTGTCCCATAACCCATGTGAGTGCCGCATCACAAACAGTTTCAAGAATCAAGCCGACCCACGAGTTCTTTCGTTTGTGAAAGTCACTGAGAGTGAGATACGAAGCCAAAAAGAGCAACAATCCAGTGCCCACACCACCAGCCAACGATGTCGTACTCGCTTTTCTTGCAAAGCCCATAAGCCCACCACAGAAGACTATCATCCCGTACGAGATCGTGAAGCACAAATCATGCATTTAAACTGTACCAAGACTTGAAATTTAACCTATTTTTGGAAAGATATTATTAGGGTTTTTAGCGATCACGATCAAAAATCTGTATAGGGTTTGATTTGACCAGATGATTGAAATCTTTTGGGTCAACGAGAGTGGTTCTCGAGGGTTAAACAAAGGTGGAGGGTTTGAAGGAAGGGGTTAAACAACGGTAGAGGGTAGTAACCAAACAAGAACAGGGCACTAGGTGCTGCTATGGGGGTTTCAGACTTGTGTGGTGAGAATAAAAGATCTGCTAGTAAGGGTTTCAAATCTGTAAACCCTAGATCACAAGATAATCAATTATCACCAACGGAAGAACAGGAGAATCATTCACTATCACAGACTAGAGCCTTGGGGCTCTGATACCACGTTAAACTGGAAGAACAAAACAAAGAGCCCTTTGGTATAACTTCCAAAGTCGAAGGTGAACTGGTTGCAATAACCCCAACCACCATTTCAACAACATTTGGGCTAAATGACTTGGCAGGTAAGACATCTTTTCCTAGAAATGAGTTTCATACAGAGTTGATTGAGAGGGGGTATGATAGATAGTTAAAAGGGGCTACTATGTTAAAACCAAATTTTCTACCCCCAATGAAATTCTTTTTCCATACCATCTTAACATGTCTCTTTGCAAAAACCACTGCTTTCAATGAAATACCTTTGAAAATTCAGTACTTGGGGTATGCAATTTTAACAAATTCAGATTTTACTACTCCCAAGCACTGTTTCAAGATTTGGTTTCAAATATGAAAAACATTAAAAAAGGGAAAAATGTTGCTTTTCTCATGTACCCAATACTATTAAGCTACTACCTGCAAAAACATATTTCTAAAAAGGCATTTGAGCAAGGTGCAACTTTTAAATGAATAGTCTAACTTCTGAAACTTTTACTCGCCTTATGGCCAAAGAGTCAAATGTTTCCAAAACACAAGCAAAAGGGAATGAGCAAATTTTAGATGAGTCCACATCTACTCCTCAAACCTCTGTTGCTGAGTCCACTACTCTTGGTGATCACAACACCACAACCACTACTGTGAAACCCCCACCAGCAAAACCCAAAAAGACCAAAACAAATCCAACCCACCAAACCCAACAAAAAGGGTCTTCTGGAATATGCGATCCCAGAGGTTAACCCAGTGACAACACGAATGTCACTTGAAACCACTGTTGCTACTTCCTCACAGCATGTGGAAAGATCTCAACCCATAGACCAAACTCTTCATGTTTCCTCACAAAAGGAACATGTTGTAACCACAGGGACACAACAATATGAAGCAATACTTTCATTTGAAAGTATGCTTAAAAGCCCTTCTCCCGGGGCAATGTCTCTTTCAACACCACTCCCTTCATCTACTATTCCACCTACCCTTGTACCACTATTTGAAGCAATTGACATTCAGACCCAAAGCAGTCCCTCTCACCAACACATTACTGAGAGTACAACAACAGAAATGATTGTGTCTAAACCTGTTCAATCTGCTATCCCACAAACAGCTGAGGGGGTTATACCTCTTGAGTTTTACGAAACTCTTGATGGTAGTTCAAGTGGAGCAGCTACTACAAATGTTGAATCGACTAATTTACATTTGGACAATAGTTTCATGTCTAAGACTCCCTTGAAGGAAACTACTGTTGAGGCTACTAAGGTAACCTCTGTTCCAGTAGGAAGTCCCAGAACTAAGAAACATGGGCATTTGTTTCTGATGATTTGGAGTCTACTCCTATCACCAAAACAAATACAACCACCTCTGGTGGGAATTCAGATGATCCTATTAAATTAGGTGATGAATTAGGATACAGAGAATTAACAGATAGAATGTCTTCTATGGAAAACACTGTTGGTGAAATGAATGATCTTATGAAATAGATGTTGGAGGCTTCTAAATGTCAGCCTAGTACTCAACAAATCTCCCAAGAAATCTGGAATTATGTGTAACCAATCCTTGCTGCTCAAAGGGAATTAACCGAACTCAACCACAACAAGAATATGGAGTTGATAAGAATAATGGTTGAGGCTAGGTACAAAGATACTCAGGCAGACATCAGGGATATCAAAGAATCCCTACAAAAGATTACTGGCTCCTCCCCTGCACCAATCTTTGAAAAAGATAATGAAGATGATGCCAAAACGGGGGAGAAAGATTCAATGAGAAACTTGGATGTTGATCCTAAAGCAAAACCAAAGGTTAAACAAAAACAAAAGCCAGGGTCTGCCAAAGAAACTTCTACTAAAACTTCAGGAAAATCAGATGTAGGAAATAAAAGGGGAATTGATGAGACCCTAAATGTCAAAACTAATGAGAAGATTTTAGAAAAGCAGAAGAAGCATGATACAAAATAGAGCAAAGCCTCTAAATGGAAGAAAGAACAGGAGAAAAGGATGAAAAGAGAAAACATTGGTACTTCACAAAGAAGAAAGTCTTTTAGAAATAACATACCACCAATAGCCACATTTCCCAAAACATCTGCTGCTCCTAAAAGGCTTGTATCATCTGCTTCACCAAAAACCAAACCCTCACCATAAAAACCACCAAAAGAAGCAAAAAATAACTTCAAAACCACCATCCTCACCCACTAAACCAGTAGATGTTGATGCAACAAAAGCATCAACAGATGTTAGGCAAACAACTGTTGAGACACCAGTTGTCTCAGTAGAGGTTAGCCAATCCAATGCCACCATTCATTTCAACACACCACCATCAACACAACCACCTCCTACACCCCAAAGATTCCCTTCACAACCACCTTTTTCACCTAAACCACCTTCTCCATCTAAAACTCCTCCACCACCCAAATTTGCTTATGCACGCAAAAGAAAATTTGTTGTGCATGATGATGATAAGGCGATTCCATCACCAATCCCTTTATCATCTGCTCCCTTTCAAATCACTCCACCCTCATCATCTTCACTTATAAATCCACTTCATAATCCACCTACTGGTACACTACCATCTGTCATCCCTTTAGCTGCTCAATATCCTCTAGAACTGCTTGCAGTTCAAAGTGAAATGGAATATTTTTATAAGATAGAGGATCCATCCAAAAGAATCTTCCCATCTCTCTATGGATTTAGACAACCTCAGAATTTGGATGAGTACTTGAAGCTGAAAGCAAAACAAGCGGAGGTTACAACCAGAGAAGAAAGCAAAGGGTTAGGTGACAGGAGATACCAAGGTCTGCTATCACATGGGCTTAACAAAGTCAGAAAGCTTGAAGACTTTGCTAAAGACCTTAGTAAATCCATGTCTGAGCAACAATTGGATACTGAGCTTCAAGAGTAACTAAGGGTTAATTACTTAGACCACATTATGAAGCACAAGCCCTACAAAGCAACAAAGGCCCAATTCAAAGACTGGTCAACAGATGCCCCCAGGGATGAAATTGATAGAATCACAAAGATGAACAATGATCCTCTGGTCAACAAAACTGTACCAAATTGGAAGAAATCCAAGCAAAATGATCCAGATGAAGCATTAAAGTTTAAAAGAATGAGAGCAAAGCTTGTTGCTGTTGATTATGGGTCTGCAAGGTTAATAGCTAGATGGTCAAAACTTAATGATGAAGAGACCTACAAAAAGCTAGAAGAGCTCAGAACAAAAGACCCAACAGTTCCTAAAAAGCCAGTTTATCCTCCAACCACTGTTGGCAGACCCCAACAGACCCAAACCTCCAAAAAGCTTCTCTTGTCATCTGCTTTACCCACAAATGCCTTGAATCAACAAAAAAGGCAAAAGCAGACAGATGAGGAGGATGAGCAGAGGTTTGAAGAATATAGAAAAAAAGGGATCAGATGCCAGATTCAATTTCAAATGGATGATGCTGCTAACCAACTCACTGCTCAATTACATGAAACAATTAAACATTTGGCAAGCTGACCTCATTCACCAAACTCATCACAAATAACTCCCATCCCAAGAAAACCATCTGATCCAAAAATACTAAAGTGGAAGTCATCCTCAAACACCCATGTATTGACTTTACTCGGATCAGAGGGTAATGTTGAAAGGATAACAAGGAATAATGCATATGGTCTGAGTGTAGATGACCTTCAAGATCTTTTGAATCTTTAATTGATAAGGGATGAAGAACACATGGATTCCTTAGATTTTGAATTTCAATTCAAAGGACAAATCAGGGAATTGCTGATGAGGAAATAAAGATCAGAAATAATGAAGGGTTTTGGCATCATCTGTTCTAGGGGGAGATTGTTGGCTCATGTGAAACTTTCCTTGAGAACAGATGATACAAAGCCAAAATAGTTTTGCAACAACTGATCCATAATAACAGTGCTTTGAATTACTTATTCCTTCAATGGCAAGATAACTAACAGCTGCTGCTTTAAAGGTCTGCTTAGTGCTAAGCCTTGCTGGATTATAAAGACTGTTGAAGACTAAACCACTAAAGAAGTCAAAGATCTGCTGGAAGTCAAAGGTCTGATCACCCTTTGAGGAAAGCACTGCTAAAGTTTCATCGGCGGTTGAGCTCATCAAGGATAGCATCAACAGTGTCCTGTAATCAGTATTTTATTAATGTAACAGTGTTTAGCATTAGCAGTGTTTAGAGGTTGTTAGTATTGTTAGATGTCACTATCTCGGTGACGTCAACCAAGATGCCACAGTGGTTAGGATTGTACTATAAATAGACAGTGCTTGTACTGTTCTATTAGATCACTTCTCATACTCTTGCATTTTGTATGAATAATCACACGTGATCT
Organism: Helianthus annuus; assembly: GCF_002127325.2. Classification (NCBI taxonomy): domain Eukaryota; kingdom Viridiplantae; phylum Streptophyta; class Magnoliopsida; order Asterales; family Asteraceae; genus Helianthus; species Helianthus annuus. The sequence continues at coordinate 96,081,416 of NC_035439.2, read as the reverse complement.
CAGGCTGAGGGGGAGATAGCAATTCATGCATACGTGATTGAATCATTGTGTAATACAATCATTCAACTGAAAGTATTTATGATGAAAGCTATTCTTCCATTGTTTGTGTTATAAAGTTTTCTTCATTTCCACTGCAATTATTTCATCGTATTATCTTCTTTCATTAATCATCTTTAAAAACAAACACAAACAATTAAGCTCAGATCCTAACAACTTAATCTTGAACTTTCTCCCTAGCTTATATGATTAGTTCATTATGAACTACAATATGAATGCTTGGGTGAAGACTATGCCTGAGCTACATGGCATGCTCAAAACGGTGGAGATGAACATTCCACATAAAACCAACCAAGTTCTAATGGTCAAGTCTGGTGGTGTTAAGAAGTCCAATAACAAGAAAAGGGATCATAAGAGCAAAGGAAAGAGAAAGGTTGTTGTTGCTGCCGAAATGCCACCAACAACAAGCATGTTGCAAAACCACACCCTCCTGAGGAGCGTCAGTGCTTTGAATGCAACCAAATGGGGCACTGGAAAAGAAACTGCCCACAGTATCTAGCCAAGCTGAAGGCGAACAAGGCCAATAACATTGACACTTCTTCTGGTATTCTCATTTATGTTATTGAACTTTTCACTATCTCCAACAACACATGGGTAATTGATTCCGGATGTGGTTACCACATCATAAATGTCTTGCAGGAGCTAAAAAGTGGAAGAAACTGTAACAAGGCGACATCGAACTCATAGTAGGTGATGGAAAGAGAGTTCCGGTTCTAGAAACTAGAACATTTTGTTTTTCATGTCCTTCTAGCCTTGTAGTTATTTTAAATAACTATTTGTTTGCACCTAGTTTAACTAGAAACACTATTTCGGTTTCTTCACTGTTTAAACAAGGATTCAAGTACGTTTTTAATGGTATTTCTATTTCTTCCTACTTGAATGATATCTTTTATTTTGAGGCTAAACCTCAAAATGGTATTTATGGTGGTGGTGGGTGGGTGAAGTGTGAGAGAGGTGGTTTGCCAATGGGATAAGTTGCAAGTGAGCCAAGCACCCCTATTTATAGCCTGCACAGAAGCCCGGACACGGCCCCGCGTCCATTGGGCACGGCCCCGTGTCCACCCATATTCTCTTTCTTCATTAAATGCAGTTTGTCTACATTAGTTGACCACAACCCCGTGTCCGCTGCGCACGACCCCGTGTGAAGAAGCGTATCTGTACTATCAAGATTTGCTTGGATTCTGCGAATCTTTGCGTTGACCACGGCCCCGTGTCCGCTGGACACGCCCCCGTGTTGGGTGATAGAAGCTTCTATAACTTTGTCTTTTCTGCAGACACTTGGGCACGCCCCCGTGCTCAATGAGCACGGGGCGTGTTCAGCCTTCTGTTCTCTTGTTTTTGCTTGGGAAGATGCTGTCGAGGGGTCGAGCATGCCACGTTTATTCCTTTTCTTGTATTATTGTTAGATTTGGCTGCATTTTTGCTTCTTTTGTTCATTTGAGCTCATTTAATCCTGAAAATACAAAAGGAAGACAAAAACACACTTTTTCCAACATTAGTACTAAAAAAGGGTTAGTTTTATGCCACATTTGATGTAATTTATATGTTGCATTTTACACACATCAAATACCCCCACACTTGAATCTTTGCTTGTCCTCAAGCAAAACTCTTTATAATGTGGCTTACACTCCCAAATGGAATGGGTAGAAGAGAAGGTTTTTGGGCTTGTCTTGAGTGTCGGGATTCCAAGATTTTTATTAATTTTTATTTTTATGTTATTTACAATCCTATTCATCATGATTTATTTAGAACATTACATAAGATAAACTACTTATTTGGGCATAACATGCCTCTTTAAAATTCCATTTATATACAAGTTCACATACCTCACGGGAGATCACTCAACACTCGGCCGAAGATGTATTTTTGTGAAACACTCGAGAGCGGCATGGAACTTATTTCTACCATAAGCTTGCCAAACAATCAATCCTCCTCCTTTTTAACTATACACCTTTGTAAATATCAAGAGGACTTTGGGGAAGGGTTAGGCTTGGATTAAAGGTAGTTGGTTGGGTTAGTGGTTAGTAGAAAAGTGCGAAAGGCGTAAAAAGGATCGGTTTTCCTAAGACTTTTTATTTTATTTTTTCATAACTTTTTTTTATTCTAATGAAGCGATTCTTCAAATAAAGTTCTTTTTGATGAACTTGTTTGTTTTATTTCTTGGCTTCATCATCATTTTTTTTATAAGGAATGTCATATGAAAAACCGAACTTCTTAATAAATAAAGGGTTTAAAATAAAAAGGGTTTTGGTGGGTAAAGTATGTTTGTTTTATGGGTTAGAAATGAAAAGGTTTAGGCTCAAAGGGGTTAACTAGTGGGATTTTGGGTAGGTGGTAAAAAAAAAGAAAAATAATGGTGTTGAAAGAAAAAATGGTTAGTCCTAATGTCTCCATCATTTACGTACTTGGGTTTAAGTTAGTAAGGACCGGGAATGTACCGTCATGGCAAGTTCTAGAGTCGTAAGAACCAAGCGGCTATTCACACAAGAAACGAAAAATGAGCATTTAGTTTAAAGATGTGTATTTATATGCTTAATAAAAGCTCAAAACTCACTTTTTGTGGGAATGTGTTTTTATGTGATCAAGTATATATATAATCAAATTTTAACTAGATTTGTCATGCCATTTCATAATTTTCTTATGTTGGTTCTTTTTATCACGACGCTATCGGTTGTAAATTTGTAAGAATATAACCTTTTTAAAACTTGAAATTCCCAAATTAAACCAAGACAAAAAATGAAAAGTTTTTGAAAAAATTTGAGGTGTTTAGCGGTTCCAATAGAGTTTTGTGTAAGGCTTGTGATTAGGACTTGCAAAATTCAAAGTTTTAGCATCCCCCCACACTTAAATTACACATTGTCCTCAATGTGTCCCAAAAATAAGTTTTTAGGTTGATTGAATGTGTAAAAAGTGTGTTAAAAACAATTTTTTATGTTACTGGGCATCTGGACACGGGCCCGTGGTGTCCGGGCACGGCCCCGTGTTCAGGTTGCTAGTAACAGAAAGTCATTGAAAAGTAACAGAAGCCTGGGCACGAGGGCATGTTCAGCGAATACTCCCCGTGTCTAGTTACCTGAACTAGGCGATTTCCTGCAGATTGTTCAGTACGGGGCCGTGTTAGCTGAGCACGGCCCGTGCTGAACTTGCTGTAACGAAGAAAAATCGTCGGGAGGCTCTGTTTTTGTGCATGGGGTGTTGGTTCAAGTTTCCCTTGGTATCCTTCATCATCCCGAGTGTGTTTTATTCCTGAAAATTAAAACTAAACTAGAAAACATAAAAATTAATCTAAACTAAACTAAGGATAGTTCTGCGGAATGCCTCCGTGGTGCACCACGTTTATAAGGGTCTTTGGCTAGACCCAAAGCCACTCATGTGTTACCCAAGTGGGATGTTTTGCATCCCATGTTGCACCGTCGGAGAGCATCATCCAAACTTGAGTCTATGACCTTCATGTAATTGACCGGGTCATCGTCTTCTACTCTCTTACCAACTCCGAACTTCATTTCCTTGTCGTCAACCCTCAATGTTAGTGTTCCACCATTCATGTCTACCAGTGTGTGGGTCGTAGCTTGGAATGGCCTTCCTAAGATGAGTGGTACTTCGGTATCTTCCACCATATCTAGTATGACAAAGTCGGCTGGGAAGACAAATTCACCGACTTTGACCAATAGCTTTTCAGCGACACCTTGTGGATACTTGACGGACCTATCGGCGAGTTGTATCCTCATTTTTGTAGGGCTTGTTTTCCCTAGGCCGAGTCGGTCGAACATTGATGCGGGCATGAGGTTGATGCTAGCCCCGAGGTCGGCTAGTGCATTGCGAATGGGAGATTTCCCAATCGAACAAGGGATTGTAAAGCTTCCAGGATCGATCTTCTTTTGTGGGAGTTTGTTGAGTAGCAAGGCGGAGCATTCCTCGCTTAAATTAACTAACTGCAATGATTCAATTTTCCTTTTGTGAGTGAGGAAGTCCCTCATAAATTTTGAATATTTAGGCATTTAGGTTAGGACTTCAACAAATGGAATATTAACATGCAATTGTTTTAGTAAATTTACGAACTTTGTGAATTGCTCATCGGTCTTTTGGCGAATTAACCGACCAGGGTACGGAACCGGAGGATTCTTGGTGGCCTCTTGATTTGGTGGAGGAGCCGTCTCTTGTTGGGGCGTCAGTGGAGTTGTGGTTTGGCTAGATCGGCTCTTTTCAACTGGAGGTAACGGAGCCTCCTCGGGACACACGGTACGGTTTCTCAATGTGATGAGATGCACTTGCGCCTTTGGGTTGGTTTCGGTATTGCTTGGTAACGCGCCTTGTGGTCTCTCGGAGAAATTTTGAGCTAGTTGATTTATTTGTTTTTCAATGTTTTGAATACTAGCTTGTTGATTTCTAAAATTCGATTCCAGCTGTTGAAATCGATCCGAATTTTTCTTTTCGGTGTCGGAGATGAGGCGAGATACGGTATCTTCAAGCCTTTCTTGTCCCCCTTGTTGTTGAGAGAAATTTTGTGACTCGTTTCTTGGTTGTTGAAAGTTTGTTCGTTGGTTTAGATTTTGTTGGTTACCACTATTGTCGGGTTCTCTCCAACCAAGGTTAGGGTAGTTACGCCATCCTTGGTTGTAGGTATCCGTTGGAGGACCCGACGGCCTAGGTCTATTATCAATGTAGTTTACCGATTTTGTTTGATTATCCATTTCTTTCATACAACTCCAATTTTCATATGGCCCACCACACCCCTCGCAAGCCATAACCGAAGCCGTTTTTGTCATTTCTAATGTTTTTATTTTTAAAGAAAGGGCTTCGATTTGGGCTTGCAAGGAGGTGCTCTCATCAACCTTATGGGCGACCTGGGCAATAGATTTCGTGCCTTGGGGAGTGTGCCACTGAAAATTGATTTGAGCAATTTCCTCAATTTGATTATAAATTTCATTTGGGCGGTGATTACCTATAAGTCCCCCAGAGCTAGAGTCAAGTGTTTGTCTTGTGTGTGGCAACAACCCATTATAGAAAGTGGATACTTGTTGCCATACCGCAAGACCATGATGAGGACACTTTCTTAGTAGCTCCTTGAACCTTTCCCAAGTTTCATACAAGGATTCCCCATCCTCTTGTGAATATGTGTTAATTTCAGTCATTAATTTAGCCGTTTTAGCAGGAGGGAAATACTTATATAGAAACTTTTAGGCTAGTTCATCCCAGGTGTTTACCGAGCCAACTGGGGGTATTGAGCCAAGCCTTAGCTCGGGCTTTTAGTGAAAATGGAAACATTCGAAGGCGGATGGCGTCATTTGATGCTCCATTGATCCGAAAAGTATAACATATTTCCAAGAAGTTAGTAATATGTAAATGGGGATCTTCGTCCGCAAGCCCATGGAAGGTTGCGGAGTTTTGGAGCATTTGTATTAAGTGCGGTCGAAGTTTGAAGTTGTTGGTCTCGACATTCGGTGCATTGATAGTGGCGCCGAGATTACCTACAGTGGGCCGTAGGTAATCCATGAGGGTGCGTTGATCCGTTATTGGAAGCGGGTCCCCCGAAACTTTCTCTTGGTTTTTAGCTTTAAGCCTTTTTCTCAGAAAGCGTTCGGGTTCGTCTAAAGGTTCTTTTATGTCTCTACTAGAACTGGAGCTCATACACTGCGTAGGAAGTTTAGATGTGGTGCCTGGGTTCCAAGTCCTACAATAAAAACAAAAAAGAACGTTGGTCAGAAGTTTCACCACGGCCCCGTGCTCAGGTGAACACGGCCCGTGGTCGGAGATACAGTGATTGTTTTCCGGATCCCTATTACTGGGGAGCTCGACACGGCCCCGTGTTGCACCAACACGGCCCCGTGCTCAACTCTCTGTAACTCGGAAAATAAAAACTGCCAGTGACATTGCTGGGCACGGCCCGTGTCTGACCAGGCACGACCCGTGCTGAGCTCTGCAGAAACTGAAAATTTATAAAAAATCCTAAAAAAAAAACAGAAAATAAGAAAAAACGATTAGGCCGTTGATTCCTAACTTTCTTAAAATCCTTGTGTCCCCGGCAACGGCGCCAAAACTTGATGTGCGTGCGGTGTTATATATTTTTATGTATATTTTTAGCCCTTTTTAACACTTTACCCAAGTTTTAAATTTATAAAACACGATATTTTACTAACACCAAACACACATATGGCAAGTGCACCCATCGTGAGCGTAGTATAGTGTTGGTTAGATACCGAGGTCGTCCAAGGACACAAGAGCTTTTAGTACCGGTTTATCCTCAACGTCTAATCAAATCAAAAATTTAGGAAAAGCTTTTAAACTAGAAAATAAAAACTAAAAATGCTGAAAAATAAAAATAAAACAGATAGACAAAATGAATCACTTGGATCCGACTCGCCTTTAGTGTAACCTTTGATTATTTCCGCACTTTTGCACTTTTTAAGAGATTATCATAGTTATAGTAGTAGGCCCCTCTTTTGAAGGTGACGTTACCCTCAACCTAGTAGTTTGAGTCAGCAAGGATACAATCCTAAAGGGTTGGATTATTGAAAGATAATTAACTAAGTTATTAATGCATAATGTGGTAGGCCCCCTTTTGAAGGTGACGTTACCCTCGGCTAAGTAGTTTGAGTCAGGTTAATGTTTTAATAATAGTTTACATATGAGGGTATCAAGAAATTCGGACCCCCGCCATCCAATACCAGTGGGTATTGAAGGAGGTCCTACTAAGCTTGACCTAGGTCCTTGCAGGATCTATACACTGAACAAGGAAAGACTCTTACCAAACCATTCCCTTAACCCCCGACCAGGTAGCCAACATATGTCCATATAGACCGTGGAGATATGAATGGTGTAAATCTTTTATTTTATATAGACAGTAAAATAACGCCAAGACACCACGGACAAATGATAAGGAAAATTCACCTTCAACATAAGAAACTAGTTATTAAAGTCATTAATACATAACCAAATAAAAAGTGCGAAAAGATTAAAAATAAAAAGTATTACACTAAATGCTTGTCTTCACCAAGTGATGTAAGAGACTTAGGCAAACATGGCCTTTGATTGTCAAGAACTTTTACGATCAATCTTGGATCCCGAGACTACTACACACACTCTATGATGGATGATGGTGGTGGATGTGGGTTGTGATGGAGGTGGTGGGTGAGTGAAGTGTGAGAGAGGTGGTTTGCAAAGGGATGATTTGCAAGTGAGCCAAGCACCCCTATTTATAGCCTGCACAGAAGCCTGGACACGGCCCCGTGTCCATTGGGCACGGCCCCTTGTCCACCCATCTTCTCTTTCTTCATTAAATGCAGTTTGTCTGCATTAGTTGGCCACGCCCCCGTGTCCGCTGGGCACGACCCCGTGTGCAGAAGCGTATCTGTACTATCAAGATTTGCTTGGATTCTGCGAATCTTTGCGTTGACCACGGCCCCGTGTCCTCTGGACACGCCCCTGTGTTGGGTGATAGAAGCTTCTACAACTTTGTCTTTTCTGCAGACACTTGGGCACGCCCCCGTGCTCAATGAGCACGGGGCGTGTTCAACCTTCTGTTCTCTTGTTTTTGCTTGGGAAGATGCTGTCAAGGGGTCGGGCATGCCACATTTATTCCTTTTCTTGTATTATTGTTAGATTTGGCTGCATTTTTGCTTCTTTTGTTCATTTGAGCTCATTTAATCCTGAAAATGCCAAAGGAAGACCAAAGTACACTTTTTCCAACATTAGTACTAAAAAAGGGTTAGTTTTATGCCACATTTGACGTAATTTATATGGTGCATTTTACACACATCAACGTCAGCATGCCATTTTATGGCCTTTGAGTGACCCTATATGGACCGTAAGCCTATGTGCTTACGGACCACAAGCATATAATTATTTTGTATTTGAGCATACGGTCCGAAAGGAATTTGAAAACCAGAGGCGCTTTATGGGCTTACGGTCCGTAAGGGATTGCCAGTGGCAGTTTGTTTGGAGGCCAAGTATCTCTGCCCTTGTGCCACATATCTCGCAGTACTGAGCTCTTGTGCAGCTCATGCCACGACCGTGGACACTTGGAATGATCATAGCTCAGCTCTAACACCTGTCTTGATCTCATTTCAACCTCTTGCACAATAAATAAGCCCTTGATCAACCTTCATACTTGCTCTTTCCTCACATTGCCCTTCTATCATTCTATTCTAGAGTTCCTGATCATAAAGGAAGCTCCCTCTAAGTTCTAAACATTTTCTTGGACCATTTTATAGGCTATCATTAGCCGAAAGTCAAGCAAATTGATTTTTACTTTGACTTTCGATTTAGACCAGTATGGTCAAGCCATTGTTCGAATCGAACATGGCTACGTGATCGTAATAAGGTAGGTGTTAATCCCTCAAAAGGGCACCTCCTGGAAATCACGTTAAGTTGTTCAAATGACGGGTCAAAGATAAGTTGAATAAAAAGTCAATAGGCAGATTTCAGAAAACTTATAAAATGAACTTGTAAACGTTTTAAAACATTTTTTTGACACTAAATCAGTTGGTAACTAATAATAGGACATGTATAAACATGTTCAGCCCGTCATTTCTAGTTTATGTGTTGGTTCGCAACCGAAAGTCAAGCAGTTTGACTTCTGCTTTGACTTTTGATTCTGACCCGATTTAGCAACTTTAGCTACTGATTTTAAGTTGCATTATGATCATAATCAGTTCTTGAGTTTTTACACAAGTTCATGAATTATGCCATATTATGACTAAAGTGTCCTTATGGTGCATAACTTGATTTTAAACATTCATAAACCTATAGAGTGAATTACCTACTGACTTGGTAACTTAATTAAAATGTTTTGGCATATTGAACGTGTTTATAGCTCATCCGATCTCCGATACCGCTTATGCGCGTACGGTTAGCTTATGTAACTAGTTTACATAAGTTTAACGAAACGGGTCAAATCTTTTCAAATTTATTTCAAATTCCAGAATTGTCACACCCCGACCACGTAACACATCAAATCGTGGCGGAAACGTCGAGGAGTGTTGTAACAGAATTATTGTTCCACAACCATGGTAATTAAAATAATATTTTATTCATCACCCAAGGGTGGAATACATTGTTCAAAACAAGAACCTACACGCTACATTGTCTTAAAAAGAAAACAAAAGTACATCACATAATTAAACCAAGTCTAGTTCCATTTTATGTCACTAAGGCCCGAGTCCACCCTAGCGTGTCACGATCATCATCCTAAGCAACAGCTCCTAAAAACACATGTGAAAATATGTACGTCAGCATAAAAATGCATGTGAGTAACATAGGTTTTGAAAAGTAGGATTCATGACTTAGGTTTAAGAAAAGTGTTTGATAAAGGTTAGTCATGAATCTTGTAAAATGTTTTGCTTTTGTTAACCATTTGAAAAGCGATAAATTCAGATGATATGTATAAATAAAAGAATAATGTATGGTTAAAAGAATAACCAAGTAAGAATAAGTTGTGTAAAAATAAACTGTTTTGTAAAACAAAGTCTTGTGAAAAATATGTTATTCGTGTAAAACGTATAAGTCCAAATTGAATGATTTAAATAACGCTATGACATGTAATACGATACAAGCACTTATATATAGGAAGTACCAGCGGCGTATCCACCATGCTTGCATCATACTACACACATATCGTTACTTAAGTCACTTAAACAACCACCAATGTGTAAAGTCCATGTCTAAACCAACCATCAAATGTTCTTGTCTAAACCATTGTCATATGTTTAAAAGTCCAAAATGTAGTCATGTATGTGTAACAAATGTTATGTATGGTAAGTAAAGTGTAATTACTTTAAACCAAATGTAAAAATTGTACAAAACAAAGTGTTTTGAGTATATCAAAAAGTTATGTTTTGCAAGGTAAAAGCATGTTTTGAATGATACAAACATTTATGTGGTAAGTTAACGCATACATTCAAGCCTTGAGATAGACGGATAACCCTAAGTAAAGGTTATCAAAAGAAATGTTTTTGGATTCAGTCATTCCTTTCATCCAAACAAACCTAGGATGTCAGGAACGGGATTTGTCAAGTCCTATGGTACCATTACTTACTACCGAGCGGCGTAGCTAGTGTTAATGAATGTATATAAGTTCCGTTTATGCAAACCAAATGTTATACCAAATGTAAACATGTTATATGAAAACAATGTACTAAGTATGCTAAGTTAACATACAAAGCAGAAAAAGTCATGTAAATGAATGTGCTAGCATGCTCAGTTAACTTACATAGCAAAACAATGTAATGAAATCATGCACTATAAGTGTACTAAAGAACATAACAACATATGATGTGAAAACAAGAAAGCACGAAAGTAACAAGTAGGCACATGTGTTTCACCCCAAAAATGTTTGAAAAACAATAAAAGAGGGGACTATGTACTCACTTGAGATTGCTTAGAAGTCCTAGGATAACCACCAAGCAATGCTAGAAGATCACGGATTCAAACGGCACCTAATATAGGCATCTACATTAATAAATGGACCTATCGAAGGATCGGGTAGTACGAGGGTTTGTAAACCAAATAAGTGTGGAAACTTATGTAATATGGTTTGACAAAGCCTACATACTAAAACGAAACCTATCCTAAGTGCTTTTGACCCGTTATGACCCGTTTAGGTAGCTTATGCCACTTTAACACGTCGTTTGCGTAAAACGCGTTTGGAATGCCTAACTAGCCCTATGACAAGCAAGATATCCCTTAACATGTTTAATATTGTTGCTAAATCAGTTTAGATGTCAAAAGTTATGTTACGTAGGCTTAAAATGAATTTTAGCGTGAAAAGGGCATTTTGGTAATTTACCTAAGGCATAAGAATTACTTATCATACAACCCTTTAAACGACGTGACCATAAGGTATAACCTCGGAAGGTTATTCCTTATACAACTATGGTCACCTAAAGTATTTGGTCGGATCCTTAAAGATCGACCAATTGGGTCGGGTTCGTAAGTGCAAGCGATTGATTAGATCGCTTACCTTTACGACCCTAAACAAGCACAACTCTAAAAGCGACGAGCTAAACATGCTAGAACATGTTTAGTAAAGTTGGAAAACAGGTTCCGTATTAAAACAAACGGTTTTAATACCCTAGAGTAGTTTGGTTACAAAATATGCGAGAAAACGCATTTTGGCCGAAACTACGACTCGTCACTGAGCCTAGATAACGTGGTAATCAGTAGGTATAGTCACTAGGGACTATAACCATCGTGATTACGCTCACGTTATGAAGTTCAAACGACTTCGCGTTGACCATAAACTGGTCAATGCAGAAAGTCAAACGCAGTTTGACTTTAACGCTAAAACGAATGAAAAACGCGAAAGAATACTTACAGAGGGTCCCCGCAAGATTGAATTCCAAGTATTTCTCAGGTATGAAGTGATAATCACTCCAACTTAGAGAAAATATCAGAATTCAAGTGAGGAATTAATGAAATGAAGGTGGGTATTTATAGGAGAGCTAGAACCGTTAGGATCGTTTATCGGGAAACGAGCTTCGATCTAGACCCTCCACTTGGGCCCATGGTATTGCTAAACAATGGGGCACAAGAAAACCATCAAATTTAGCCCATGGTATTGCAAAAATTGCATTAAAACCCCTGAATTCGACCCAGATTGCAAAATCTGAAGTTTCTGTCTGGCAGGCTCTCGCGCCCCGCGTAAGAATTAAGCTTGGCTTACGCGGGCCGCCTGGCCAACTTTGGCAGATTGTCAAAACAGGTCCCTGCACATAAGAAACTTGCATTTTGGCCCATTTTGGCACGTTTAAGCCCCGTTAACCTCATTTCAAGGCTCTAAGATGAAGTTAAAGTGTAGGGGACTTGAAACATGCTCAAAAATATTCCAGATGTCGGTTCGTTTGGTCGTACGATCGCAATGTTTGCTTAATTACGACGGAATGCGCATAAGCGCGAAAAACGATCCAAATTGCGCGACGAATGGATTTTTCTCATGCCAAACACTAAAATAAAATATTCTAATGCTTGCATAAATTTTGGGATGTCCGGATGTATTCAGAACTTAAGTTATGCGCGAAAGTGCAAACTTATGCACTTTTTGACGCTTTTAGTCCCTGAACGAGCATAAAGTTTATTTTAGCACACCGAACCTCTCAAAGCCCATTTCTAAGCTATGTAAAGGATATTTAGGGTGTGTTTAACTTATGGGCATGTTCCGGAATGTTTGTTACAGTTCAAATCGGCATACTTTCGCAGTTTGTCAATTTTAGTCCCTGTAAGCGAATAGACTTGATTTTGCCATACCAAAGCCTTCAAAACTTATTTCTAAGTTATGTAAAGGTTATTTAAGGTATGTTAAGCTTAAATTGATGTTCCGGAGTATTTGATGCGTTAAACTGATTACGTTTACGCACCAGTTTGCGTATAATTCTCCAGAAAGCGATATAGAGTTTGAAATTGAATAAAAACCAAAACATGAAAAACATCAAACATAAACAATCAAACATTGGGATCAAATAACTTTATTTCCTTGATAACTGAACTGTTTACAATGTTTACAAGCACAGATGTCACAGTCTCCCCTACTGTGGAAATTTCGTCCCGAAATTTGTTTAGAGGAAACTCGTGGGAAAAGATGTGGATATTTCGCCTTCATTTGATCTTCACGTTCCCAAGTAAACTCAGGTCCACGTTTAGATTCCCAACGAACTTTAACCAACGGAATGCGCTTGCGTTTAAGCCATTTGACTTCACGATCCATGATTTCCACAGGTTTCTCAACAAAATGCAGTGTTTTATCAACACGAATTTCGTCACGTGGTATGTGGAGGTTCTCATCAGCTAAGCACTTTTTGAGATTGGATACGTGGAAGGTTGGATGAACATTACCAAGTTTAGGAGGTAGTGCAAGTCTGTAGGCTACCTTGCCGATTCTTTCGATGATCTTGAATGGTCCAACATATCTAGGTGCAAGTTTTCCTTTCTTTCCAAATCTGATCACACCTTTCCAAGGTGAGACCTTAAGTAATACACGATCACCGACTTGAAATTCCAAGGGCTTGCGTCGTCGGTCCACGTAACTCTTTTGACAACTTCGAGCTGTCTGTAGGTTATCACGAACTTTCTTAACCTTGTCAGTTGTCTTTAGAATGAGGTCAGGTCCAGTAAGCTGAGCCTCACCTATTTCATTCCAGCAGACTGGTGAACGACATTTTCGACCATAGAGAGCCACGAAAGGAGCCATGTTGATGCTGGAGTGATAACTATTGTTGTAGGAGAATTCAATCAATGGAAGATGTGAATCCCAACTACCACCAAAATCGATCACACAAGCTCTAAGCATATCCTCCAAAGTCTGGATTGTTCTTTCAGTTTGGCCATCTGTTTGTGGATGATAAGCTGTGCTCAGATTGAGTTGGGTCCCCATAGCAGATTGCATGGTTCTCCAAAAGCGAGAAGAGAAGCGAGCATCTCTATCAGAAATATTGTTCAAAGGAACACCATGTCGAGATACAATTTCATCCACGTAGATTTTGGCCAGCCTTTCAGCAGAAAAATCCTCACGGATTGGCAAGAAATGTGCTGATTTAGTAAGACGATCAACAACTACCCAGATGGCATCATGACCTTTCTTAGTGCGTGGAAGTTTAGTAACGAGATCCATAGCAATGTTTTCCCATTTCCAAACTGGAATCTCTGGTTGCTCCAGAAGACCATAAGGATGCTGGTGTTCAGCCTTAACCTTAAGGCAAGTAAGGCATTTTGAAACGTATAAGGCAATGTCTTTCTTCATACCAGGCCACCAATACTGAGTACGAAGATCGTTATACATCTTATTTGAGCCAGGATGAATAGAATAACGAGACTTATGGGCCTCATCCATAAGCAAAGTGCGAAGATCATCTTGGCTTGGGACCCACAAACGGTCCATGAAATAATACGATCCATCTTCCTTCAAAACAAGATCAGGCTTAATGTGATAGGGTAATTCCTTACCCATCAAATCTTGTGAAACACAAGCATGTTGAGCCTGAGAAATGCGTGCTTGGATATCGGTTCGTGCTTGAATAGCAGATTGAACACGAACACAATGAAGCATAGTACGTTCCTTACGACTTAATGCGTCAGCCACAACATTCGCTTTACCAGGATGGTACCGAATTTCGCAATCATAGTCGTTTAGGAGTTCGACCCAACGTCTTTGCCTCATGTTGAGTTCTTTCTGATTGAAGATATGCTGAAGACTTTTGTGGTCAGTGAAAACCATGCATTTTGTGCCGTATAAATAGTGTCTCCAGATTTTGAGAGCGAAAACAACTGCACCTAACTCAAGATCATGAGTGGTGTAGTTTCTCTCATGCACCTTCCACTGTCTTGATGCGTAGGCTATGACTTTGTTCCTTTGCATTAGAACACAGCCAAGACCCAATTTCGATGCATCACAGTAAATGACAAAATCATCATTGCCCTCAGGCAAAGTCAGAATAGGTGCACTACAAAGCTTCTGCTTCAAGGTCTGAAACGCTTCTTTTTGTTTGGAACCCCATTCAAAGGGTTTGTTCTTCTGAGTTAGAGCAGTTAGAGGAACTGCAATCTTCGAGAAGTTCTCAATGAAGCGGCGTTAATAACCCGCAAGACCAAGGAAAGAACGAACCCCAGTAGGAGTAGTAGGCGTATCCCAATCCTTAATCGCACTGATCTTGGAGGGATCTACATGAATACCTTGTTCGTTGACAATATGTCCCAAAAATTGAACTTCCTTAAGCCAAAATTCACACTTGGAGAATTTAGCAAAAAGTTGCTCTTTCTTTAGGAGTTCCAGAGTAAGACGAAGATGGTGCTCGTGATCAGCTCGCGTCTTAGAATAAATCAAGATGTCATCAATAAAAACGATGATGAACTTATCCAAATAAGGCTTGCAGACCCTATTCATTAAGTCCATGAAAACAGCAGGAGCATTGGTCAAACCGAATGGCATGACTGTGAACTCATAATGCCCATATCGAGTGCGGAATGCTGTTTTGGGAATATCCTCTTCATGCACACGAAGTTGATGATATCCAGAACGAAGATCGATCTTCGAGAATCAAGTAGCACCCTGTAACTGGTAAAAGAGATCATCAATGCGAGGTAGGGGATATCGATTCTTGATGGTAAGCTTGTTCAGCTCATAATAATCGATGCACATTCTGAAGGATCCATCCTTCTTCTTGACAAAAAGAACGGGAGCACCCCAAGGTGAAAAGCTAGGACGAATGAAACCTTTGTCAGAAAGCTCTTGAAGCTGCTTAGACAACTCTTGCATCTCAGATGGTGCAAGTCGATATGGAGCTCTGGCAATAGGATTTGCACCAGGTACAAGATCAATACGGAACTCGACTTGGCGTGCAGGAGGTAGACCAGGTAACTCTTCAGGGAACAGCTCCGGATAATCCCGAACAACAGGGATATCTTGAATAGACTTACCTTGGCCCTTATCTGGTGTAACATGTGCCAAGAAGGCCACATAGTTCTTTCGTAGATACTTTCGAGCATGAAAACGAGACATAAGCTTGAGGCTACTAGCAGGTTTCTCACCACGAACCTGTAGTATCTCACCTGACGAAAGCGGCACACGAACGATCTTCTCAAAGAAAACTACCTCTGCGCGATGCTTGGCTAACCAATCCATACCCACAATAATGTCGAAGCTTCCAAGTTGCATAGGCGTGAGGTCAATGGGAAAAAGATGGTCGTTAAGGTTCAACTAGCAGTTGCGAAGAACGGAATCAAGAACAACGGGTTCTCCACTAGCAACTTCTACTATCAAAGGCTTACCTAGTTTCGTTCTAGACACGCGAAGCAATGGCTCAAAATATAACGACACAAAACTCTTATCGGCCCCTGAATAAAAAAGAATAGATGCAGGTTGATTATTGACAAAGAACGTACCGTTCACCACATCATTGTCCGCTTGCGCCTCTTGTGCATTCATGTTGAAAACTCGCCCACGAGCCTGAGCCTGAATTGGATTCGCATTTACCAACCTTGGACACTGATTACGGTAGTGGGTCAGATCCCCACAGTTATAACAAGAGCCTGGTGGGAAGTGAGGTCGTGCTGCTTGACCTTGTTGCTGAGCAAGAGGCTGAGCAACCTGTTGAGCCGGGTTCTGAGCTGCCCGATTCAAATTAGCTAGAATACGGCAGGTGGCAGCGAGATGACCAGGTCTTCCACAGTTAGTGCATTAACGGCACTGGAGGTGCGGCTGATGATGGCCGTTACAACTGTTGCACAAAGGTGCATTGCCAAGATAAGGCCTCTTGGCAGGTTGTTGCGCAGGCTGATTTTGTGAAGCTTGAGCCTGAATAGTAACGACGTAGTTTTGGGAAGCCTTCCGCTTCCTTGAACCCTTTGAGGAACCCGCATCGTTTCCCTTCTTGTTTTTACCTTTCTTGTTATCCTTCTTGTCAGACTCCTGTTTCTTACCCTTCTTGTCACCCTTTCTATGTAACTTACCCTTTCGAATCTGCGACTCAGTCAACGTCGCAGCTAACTCGATTGCCTGACGGACAGTGGTAGGATTATTACCAGTAACGATGTCTTGTACGGGGTCAGGTAGACCATCGATGTATCTCTCGATAGCCTTGTCGAGTGGGGTGACCATTGTTGGGCATAATAAGCTCAGCTCTTCATACCTATCAGTATACGCCCTGTGCTCACCACTAACTTGTTTCAAATCATCAAATTCCTTCTCCAATTTTCTCAACTCATGACGAGGATAGAACTCCCTCATCATAAGAGTCCTCAATTCAGCCCATGTCTGTGCTAAAGCAACTTCAGCACCACGATCTCTCATAACCCCGTTCCACCATGTAAGCGCCCTCTTCTGAAATACACTAGAAGCAAACTCAACCTTCCGGTTTTCAGGACACAGAACATGACGGAATGTACTCTCAATGCTCTCAAACCATTGAAGGAGCCCAGTTGCCCCCTCAGTACCACTAAACTTGAGTGGTTTAGCCGAATTGAAGCTCTTGAAGTTACAAGGAGCGTTCGGATTGTTGTTGGCTTGGTTTATCTGAGCGATAATGTTTGGGAGTGCGGCAGCCATGTGCTGTGCCAGAATGTCTGCCATTTCGGCATTAGATAACGGGTTTTCATGTCGAGGAGGCATGCTAAAAAGAGGAAAACATGAGAGGAAATGAGTGAGATGATTAGATGAAAAGAATGAGATGAAACAAAATCAACAAAGCAAGGATGGTGGTCATTTGTCCGTCTCACAAAGCAAACAAACGTCACACAGTGACTAATCAAAGTAAATGGGTCCAAAAATAATGCTTAGCGAAGACATGCTCGCCTATAAGTGAACACTCACCCCAAGAGTTCCCAGGTAAGAGTGACTGGTCCGATTATGTGGATTTGTACGAACACTCTAGCCTTAGACAGAAAACCTAGGGTACAGGCATTCACCCTTCCAGTTTGCACGTGTTCACACTATTTAGAACCCAAAACTTTGACGAGATTTTGAAAACTTGGAAGGCACAAGGCTAAGAGAATCATTCAAAAACAAATGATAATATTTCAAAATCAATTTGAAAAATCAAAAGGGTTCAAAACCATATAATAAATCATTTGAAAATAGAAGATTGTTTTTCAAAAATCGTTTTAGAAAACTGGGTTCTTGTTTTAGTGATCACCTAAGGATAGGTGAAGTGCATGTTTTAAAATCTAAACACAAGACAACTTGTGTTGGGGTCCTAGAAAGGTTATAGTCTAGGTCAAAGCATTACTAATAACCTAATTCCCTATAACCATTGGCTCTGATACCAACTATTCTGTCACACCCGGACCACGTAAAACATCAAATCGTGGCGGAAACGTCGAGGAGTGTTGTAACAGAATTATTGTTCCACAACCATGGTAATTAAAATAATATTTTATTCATCACCCAAGGGTGGAATACATTGTTCAAAACAAGAACCTACACGCTACATTGTCTTAAAAAGAAAACAAAAGTACATCACATAATTAAACTAAGTCTAGTTCCATTTTATGTCACTAAGGCCCGAGTCCACCCTAGCGTGTCACGATCATCATCCTAAGCAACAGCTCCTAAAAACGCATGTGAAAATAGGTACGTCAGCATAAAAATGCCTGTGAGTAACATAGGTTTTGAAAAGTAGGATTCATGACTTAGGTTTAAGAAAAGTGTTTGATAAAGGTTAGTCATGAACCTTGTAAAATGTTTTGTTTTTGTAAATCATTTGAAAAGCGATAAAATCAGATGATATGTATAAATAAAAGAATAATGTATGGTTAAAAGAATAACCAAGTAAGAATAAGTTGTGTAAAAATAAACTGTTTTGTAAAACAAAGTCTTGTGAAAAATATGTTATTCGTGTAAAACGTATAAGTCCAAATTGAATGATTTAAATAACGCTATGACATGTAATACGATACAAGCACTTATATATAGGAAGTACCAGCGGCGTATCCACCATGCTTGCATCATACTACACACATATCGTTACTTAAGTCACTTAAACAACCACCAATGTGTGAAGTCCATGTCTAAACCAACCATCAAATGTTCTTGTCTAAACCATTGTCGTATGTTTAAAAGTCCAAAATGTAGTCATGTATGTGTAACAAATGTTATGTATGGTAAGTAAAGTGTAATTACTTTAAACCAAATGTAAAAATTGTACAAAACAAAGTGTTTTGAGTATATCAAAAAGTTATGTTTTGCAAGGTAAAAGCATGTTTTGAATGATACAAACATTTATGTGGTAAGTTAACGCATACATTCAAGCCTTGAGACAGACGGATAACCCTAAGTAAACAAACCTAGGATGTCAGGAACGAGATTTGTCAAGTCCTATGGTACCATTACTTACTACCGAGCGGCGTAGCTAATGTTAATGAATGTATATAAGTTCCGTTTATGCAAACCAAATGTTATACCAAATGTAAACATGTTATATGAAAACAATATACTAAGTATGCTAAGTTAACATACAAAGCAGAAAAAGTCATGTAAATCAATGTGCTAGCATGCTCAGTTAACATACATAGCAAAACAATGTAATGAAATCATGCACTATAAGTGTACTAAAGAACATAGCAACATATGATGTGAAAACAAGAAAGCACGAAAGTAACAAGTAGGCACATGTGTTTCACCCCAAAATGTTTGAAAAACAATAAAAGAGGAGACTATGTACTCACTTGAGATTGCTTAGAAGTCCTAGGATAACCACCAAGCAATGCTAGAAGATCACGGATTCAAACGGCATCTAATATAGGCATCTACATTAATAAACGGACCTATCGAAGGATAGGGTAGTACGAGGGTTCGTAAACCAAATAAGTGTGGAAACTTATGTAATATGGTTTGATAAAGCCTACATACTAAAACGAAACCTATCCTAAGTGCTTTTGACCCGTTATGACCCGTTTAGGTAGCTTATGCTACTTTAACGCGTCGTTTGCGTAAAACGCGTTTGGAACGCCTAACTAGCCCTATGACAAGCAAGATATGCCTTAACATGTTTAATATTGTTGCTAAATCAGTTTAGATGTCAAAAGTTATGTTACATAGGCTTAAAATGAATTTTAGCGTGAAAAGGGCATTTTGGTAATTTACCTAAGGCATAAGAATTACTTATCATACAACCCTTTAAACGACGTGACCATAAGGTATAACGTCGGAAGGTTATTCCTTATACAACTATGGTCACCTAAAGTATTTGGTTGGATCCTTAAAGATCGACCAATTGGGTCGGGTTCGTAAGTGCAAGCGATTGATTAGATCGCTTACCTTTACGACCCTAAACAAGCACAACTCTAAAAGAGACGAGCTAAACATGCTAGAACATGTTTAGTAAAGTTAGAAAACAGGTTTCGTATTAAAACAAATGGTTTTAATACCCTAGAGTAGTTTGGTTACAAAATACGCGAGAAAACGCATTTTGGCTGAAACTACGACTCGTCACTGAGCCTAGATAACGTGGTAATCAGTAGGTATAGTCACTAGGGACTATAACCATCGTGATTACGCTCACGTTATGAAGTTCAAACGAACTTCGTGTTGACCATAAACTGGTCAATGCAGAAAGTCAAACGCAGTTTGACTTTAACGCTAAAACGAATGAAAAACGCGAAAGAATACTTACAGAGGGTCCCCGCAAGATTGAATTCCAAGTATTTCTCAGGTATGAAGTGATAATCACTCCAACTTAGAGAAAATCTCAGCATTCAAGTGAGGAATGAATGAAATGAAGGTGGGTATTTATAGGAGAGCTAGAACTGTTAGGATCGTTTATCGGGAAACGAGCTTCGATCTAGACCCTCCACTTGGGCCCATGGTATTGCTAAACAATGGGGCACAAGAAAACCATCAAATTTAGCCCATGGTATTGCAAAAATTGCATTAAAACACCTGAATTCGACCCAGATTGCAAAATCTGAAGTTTCTGTCTGGCAGGCTCTCACGCCCCGCGTAAGAATTAAGCTTGGCTTACGCGGGCCGCCTGGCCAACTTTGGCAGATTGTCAAAACAGGTCCCTGCACATAAGAAACTTGCATTTTGGCCCATTTTTGGCACGTTTAAGCCCCGTTAACCTCATTTCAAGGCTCTAAGATGAAGTTAAAGTGTAGGGGACTTGAAACATGCTCAAAAATATTCCGGATGTCGGTTCGTTTGGTCGTACGATCGCAATGTTTGCTTAATTACGACGGAATGCGCATAAGCGCGAAAAACGATCCAAATTGCGCGACGAATGGATTTTTCTCATGCCAAACACTAAAATAAAATATTCTAATGCTTGCATAAATTTTTGGATGTCCGGATGTATTCAGAACGTAAGTTATGCGCGAAAGTGCAAACTTATGCACTTTTTGACGCTTTTAGTCCCTGAATGAGCATAAAGTTTATTTTAACACACCGAACCTCTCAAAGCCTATTTCTAAGCTATGTAAAGGATATTTAGGGTGTGTTTAACTTATGGGCATGTTCCTGAATGTTTGTTAAAGTTCAAATCGGCATACTTTCGCAGTTTGTCAATTTTAGTCCCTGTAAGCGAATAGACTTAATTTTGCCATACCAAAGCCTTCAAAACTTATTTCTAAGTTATGTAAAGGTTATTTAAGGTATGTTAAGCATAAAGTGATGTTCCGGAGTATTTGATGCGTTAGACTGATTACGTTTACGCACCAGTTTGCGTATAATTCGCTAGAAAGCGATATAGAGTTTGAAATTGAATAAAAACCAAAACATGAAAAACATCAAACATAAACAATCAAACATTGGGATCAAATAACTTTATTTCATTGATAACTGAACTGTTTACAATGTTTACAAGCACAGATGTCACAAGAATGTATATTGTTTATCCATATTATACAAGTCTTAGTACTTGTGGGGATTAAACTACATTCTATCCGGTCATTGCTTAATCTAGCGTATCGTACCGTTTTCATTAATATAAGTTAACCGATCCAAGTTTATGACTTGAATGAGACCCGTTAACATTCTAATTGGTTATTATACCATTCATTCCAGACTAAGGCATTCCAGGAGATTGCAACCAAGGCTAGTTAATTGTTATATCGGCTGTGATTATTATTTATATCTTGACTATAAGATATTAGTCCAGGTAAATACTCTAAACCTATTTTCCCTATACGGGCTTGGGATACGGTAAATTATTACCGCTTGGTCGGGTATGGGATCATATGTAAGATTGTGACTAGAAAATCCGCATAACCCATTTTAATTTGTTTTGCTTGAGAACTTAAACATTGGGGGTTAATACGACCGTGTCCTGGATATCGTTGGCTCATTTAATTGCAAATGGCCACGACTTAAGCACGAGGTGTAGGCATACACCTGACAGATACTAATGCTATTATAAAATATTTTCTACTCATATCAGGGATACCATTTATGGGTTAAAGTGGCGTGTCGGTTAATCATGTTATCGGTTTCTGTACCGGGCCCATGTGTATTGACAAGAATGTAAAATTGTATACAAGATAATTATTGTCCCAAGTTATATATAAAATTACATGTGCCTTTGTGCACTTAAAAGAATTTTGAAATATTTTCAAAATGTGTCGGTTATTTGTATTTACTAGTGTAAACTGACGTATCTTCAAAAGACTAAGTGATAGCTTGCAAGGTTACGAAATAGGATGGAAGTGCCCGGTAATGCTTAAGAGGAATTTGCAACTCCTTGCATTTGAAGCCTAGTAGTCTGCATATTTCACCTTTTGTAAATTTTTGTTCCGCCTGTGGATCTTTTGATACATCCGTCTGTATAATATTTATGAACATCTGGACATTATAATTTGTAATAGTATTTTAAATCAAAGACTTCCGCTATGCTATTTGTGTATTTGATATCAATCGTCACGTACCCCAAGTCTGGGCCCACTGAGAAATATCAGAGTGTGACACCACTCCACTTGGCACACCCAAAATTAATGGCGTGAGTGAAAGGAGAAATCGAACTCTACTTAATATGGTTCAATCGATGATGTGTAGAACTAACTTGGCTCACTCCTTTTAGGGTCATGCTCTTATGACCGCTGCCCGCATTGTCAATTTGGCTCCGACTAAAAAGGTAAACTGATATGCACAAAATGAAACATATAAATCATATCAAATGAGGTATAAAAACAACCATTTTCAATATTAGTGTTGGAAAAAGTGTGTTTCTTTGTTTACTTTTGATTTTCAGGATTATAAGAGCTTAAACGGACAAAAAGAACAAATTAATGGCAAAAACTAACATAAAAACGAAGAAAGGAAGTTGGCACACTATACTGACCCTCCAAGCTTCACCCCAAAAACAAAAATAACAAGACCAGAAACCAAGCACGGCAGGCATGGGCCATGCCCCATTCAAGATTCCCACATAATAAAGACAAACAGAAAGTAACAAGGGACATGGGGTCATGTCCCCTAAGCACGGGCCGTGGTCAGCTCTCAGATTTGTAGATCTAGGTTCGTACAACAAGTACAAATGACACGGGGCCGTGTGTGCAGATGGGCTGACAACAACATTAAATGAAGACAGAGAAGGGAAGGACACGGGGTCGTGCCTGGTGGCCACAGGGTCGTGCCTGGTGGCCACAGGGTCGTGTGAAGCTACTGTTTTCAGCTATAAAAGGAGGTGCTTGGCTCATTTGCAACTCATCCTTTGGTAAACTGCTTCTCTCACACCTGCCACCACTCCACCACCACAATACCACCATCATCCACCACTTCATCCATCATCCATCCTTAGAGTGTGTGTGTGTAGTCTAGGTATCCAAGATCGATAGTAAGAGTTTTTATCAAACAAAGGCCATGCTTGGCTAATCTCTTACATCACTTGGTGAAGACAAAATCATTTATGTATTACTTTTGATTTCCTAGCTTTGGTAACTTTTTATTTGGGTTTGTATTAATGACTTTAATAACTAGTTTTTTATAATGAAGGTGAATTTGACTTAATCATTTCTTCATGTTTTGTTGATTCACTCATTCGTGTCTTTACAGTGTATATAAAGCGTGTTAACTACCTGAAAGGGGGTTAGAAGGGTGGTTTGGTAATGTTCTTGCCTCATTCAGTGTATAGATCCTACGAGGACCTGATTCAAGCTTATTAGGACTTCCCTTGAGGCAGATAGCATCAAATCGGGGGAAGTAAGAACAACTTGTAATCCCTTATAAATTAACTACTATTAACACTTTAAATCGGCCTTGCAGGACTGTATCCCTGCTGACTTAGACCAATATGGCCGAGGGAAGTGTTGCCTCCAAAAGAGGGACATGCCACTTTTTGCATTAATAACTCACTTAATTATTTTTCAATAATCCAGCCTTGCGGGACTGTATCCCTGCTAACTTAGACCAATATGGCTGAGGGTAGCGTTGCCTCCAAAAGAGGGACATGCCAAAATAACTAAGATAATCTCTTAAAAAATCCAAAGCGAGGAAATAATCAAAGGGTACATAAATGCCGAGTCGGATCCAAGTGATTCTATCTTGTCTATCTGTTTTATTTATTTATTCTGTTTCTTTATTTTCATTTATTAAAAACAAAAACAAAAATTTTCCCTCATTATTTGGTTAGATTAGATGTCGACGATATTCCGGTATTAAATGCTCTTGTGTCCATGGACGACCTTGGTATCTTACCATCACTATACTTTGCTAACGATGGGTGCACTTGCCCTAGTGTGTTGTGCAGAGTGATAGTTTTATATCGTGTTTTATAAATTTAAAGCTCGATTAAAGGGTAAAAAGGTACTAAAAATATATTAAAAATCAGTACACACTCCGACACGTCATAAACAAAACACCATATGAGATATGGCCTGGGCGTAAACCCGATTTGGAATACCTTAGAGTATGGGGATGTGAAGCATACATCACAAGCCATTCTGATGATAAGCTCAATCCTCGAGCTGAAAAGGTTGTTTTCATCAGATACTATAAAAGAAGCGGAGATTATTTCTACCATCTTGATGCAAATATTATTTCCATAACACAGAAGGGATACTTTCTCGAGGAAGAACTTCTTAATCGAGGAACTGGAGATAATGTGGTTGATATTGAAGAAATTTGAGAACCACAAATAACCGCTAATGAAGTCGGGTCGTCTGATCAACAAGTAGTTGTTGCCATCAGACATAAACATGGGCGTTCGCAGAAGTAGTACAATTCGCAAAGAACCTGATAGATACCTATGGCATCTGAATGGCCCCGAAGTCTTATTAGTAGCCGAGTCTAATGACGAACCTGCTAACTACAAATCTACAATCTTAGACCCAGAATCTAAGAAATGGTAAGAAGCCATGAACGTCGAGATGCAATCTATGAGTGACAATCAAGTGTGGGACTTGGTTGAGATATCCCCTGAATCTCAGGAAGTAGGGAGCAAATGAATTTTCAAGAGAAAAATCGATATGCATGGAAATGTACACGCCTATAAAGCATGGCTAGTTGCGAAGGGTTTCACTCAAACTCAGGGTATTGACTATGATGAGACCTACTCGCCCGTTGCTATGATTAAATCAATCAGGATATTGCTTGCCATAGCTGCGTACTATGATTACGAAATATGGCAAATGGATGTCAAAATTGCTTTTCTTAATGGACATCTCTCGTAAGATTTCTATACGGTTCAGCCTGAAGGTTTTGTCAATCCTGAATATCCAACTAGGGTGTGCAAACTGAATAAGTCTATTTATGGACTGAAGCAAGCATTTCGTAGATGGAATCTTCGTTTTGACCAGAAGATCAAAGAGTTTGGTTTAGTCAAGAATGAAGATGAGCCTTGTGTTTACAGAAAGGCTAGTGGGAGCGCCATATCATTCCTCATCCTATATGTGCATGATATACAAATCATTGGAAATAACATCCTTATGCTTAACGAAGTTAAAAACTATTTGGGATCTTGCTTTGCAATGAAAGATCATGGAGAAGCTGCTTACATTCTGGGAATCAAGATCTATAGGGATAGATCTAAGCGGTTTTGTAACACCTCGAAAAAATTCCGTCCAATAATGTCTTGACACGTGTCATAAGGTTCCGGTATGTGAAAACATACTTTAGAGGGACTAAAAGTGACAAACAGTGAAAACTATGGAACGGAAGGGTCCAAAGTGTCAACAATGGATAAATAGGCTCTATGATAACCCTACATAATGTTTATAACCTTAAACGGATGGTTCATGGATCATACGACGCGGAAATTGCACAAAAGTGAAGTATTTCAAACTATAGGGGCCAAAAGTGTCAACATGTTGAATTTATACCTCTGAGTGAACTTTTGGCAGACCCGAAGCTTTATAATGCTAAAATATACTCACTAGAATATGTGGTAAAAATTTCATGAAGTTTCGTCAACGTATGAGAAAGTTATGGCCAAAACCGTACTTGAGGGGTTAAAAGCGTCAACGTCGAATTTCATGGCTTTTCGGTTGAGCGCAAAGTTATCCGAGGACATTACCATGTTGGTAAATGTCCTAAGGTTCTTAAAAACCAAGTTTGGGGGTTTACGAGTCAAAATAAGCAGCCGAAACATCGCGTGCAAGTTCAGGGACCAAAGCTGTCAAAATGAAAAATAGTTTGGCTGATCAGGGGTCAGGCGACCCGCCTGGACTGACCCAAGCGGGCCGCGTGGGGCTGCCAGTAACTGAATTCGCGAACTGCTTTGGTTTGGGTCCGAATTTAAGTGTGTAACAACTGTTTTTCACCTCCAAAAGCCCCAATAAGATGCCATGCATGCCTAGTGCCACAGTAACCTCCTTACAAACATCTGAATTGAGCTTTAAATCAGATTTTCATCCATTTTCTTGGCACTTGAAATTGTGAACAAAGAACTCTCTACTCTCAAGAACTCTCAAAGCATCTCTGGAGCATTTCCGGACATCAAGGCCGATTCCTAGTGTTAGCTAAACATCAATAGGACCCTTGTAAGCTTCTAATTCAGTCTTTAATTCGTTCTTGCATCGATTATTAGTAAAAGTCAAACTGATTGTTCATATACTTTGACTTTCTGATTAAACGAGTTTCACTCAGTCATTTCTCAAATTGAAACCAGATATATGTTGGTATTTATGTGGGAAACAAACCCTCAAAAGGGTAATCTCTGATTCCCACTACATGCATGCTAATTGTCGAGTCAAACTTGTTTCTAAAAAGTCAACAGAAGTTGTTTTTGTGAAAAATAGCTTAAATGGTAATGTAAATGACATGCAATCTGTTTGATCATCATAAATAGCTTATTAATGAATGTAAGAATGTGTTTTACCATGATCAACTCGACAATCTTTAGTATAGATACGAATCGGAACCGAAAGTCTTGAAAAACGACTAATTCGTAGACTATCGATTCGGATTCGTACATGCATGTTTGAGATCTGTATTGGAGAGTATTTTTGACCATTTTTATTTTGGTAAAACTTTCTGGAATTTTTGTTGTTTGAGTCTATACTTAGCCGATTCATTTGCATGTTTCCGATTATGCTTGAAAGTTGACTATTTTGCCCTTTTTGATATAAA